>NC_057814.1:375629555-375791200 GCF_018294505.1 Triticum aestivum | reverse complement strand
TCTTCCTCCTCTTCTCCGACGAGCTTCGCCGTCGATTCCGCCGCACCGAGCCCTCCTCGAGCACGCTTGAGCACATCTGCAGGAGCACTGTGAGCCTGCGCTTCTTTCCCCTCTCTCTCCCGAGCTTTTCCGACGCCCGTAGCCCCGTTCCCGTAGCTCGCCCGAAGAACCACGCCGCCGATGAGCTCGGCGCCGTGGCCATGGTCGCCTTCACATGCGGCCGAGCGCCGCATCGTGCTCCTGGGGTTCCTAGTGGCCCAACGCGCGCGTCTGCTGCTCTCGCCGTGCCCCGCAGCCCCTTGTTCGCCGCTCACCGGAAACCCACCACCACCTGACTCGCCGCCGGCGACGTTCCCGGCCGTCCCTGGCCACGCTACCACCTCCATTCGACGCGGTGTGGACTGGCCGTTCGAACGGGCCAAACCACACCCCGGGGATGCCCTGTGGGCGAAACTCGAAGCTCACCCGCGCCTCGCCGCCGCATTGGAGCTCGCCGGAGCCCCTCTCCGGTGCCCTGCCGACGTGGCCGGCCGGGCCCCACCCCTGGCTCACTGCCAGTGGGCCCCATGGGCCCCAGTTGACTGGGTTGACCCAGTCAACTGCTGACTGGGCAGCCCAGTGCCACTGACATGCAGGCCCCACCGCTTAATTAAGCTAATTAAAATGTTTTATAATTAAAAATAATTAGTTAAGCTAAATAGTCACTGACATGTGGGGCCTAGCTGCTAATTAGCCATGTTTAATTAAAATAACCCACTGTCAGTCCAATGTCGATGACAGGTGTAACCCACTGGTCAGTTTGACCTGGTCAGCCGTCCTGTTGACCGCTGACGTCACAATGACGTCATGCTGATGCAATATTCCTTTTCTGTTAATATTAATAATTCCAGAAAATACCTTAACCTTTAGAAATTCATAGTAATTAAACTGTAACTCCGATGAAAATGTTTTCTACATGAAAGTTGCTCAGAAAAATCCAACGAATCCGAATACGCGGTCCGTTCATCTGTTACATGCCCCTAGCATGCTGAACTTGGAACTTCCCCCTCTTTTCCTTTGTCCGGAATCCACCTAACGTCGGGAATTCATCCTCGGATGTTTATCCCCTCCGTCTGCAACATATAGTACTACGTTAGGTCGACCCTAGTTCTGCTTATCGTCATGTCATGCTTAGCGTTGCATCTGTGTGCTTATATTTATTGTTTCTTCCTCCTCTTCTCTCCGATAGACCCCGAGACCGATGCCGCCCCTGTGATCGACTACGTCGACGACGACCCCTCCTCGCCAGAGCAACCACGCAAGCCCCCCCCCCCTTGATAACCAGATATCGCCTATTCTTCTCTATACTACTTGCATTAGAAGAGTGTAGCATGTTACTGCTTTCGGTTAATCCTATTCTGCTGCATAGCCTATCATTGTTGCTACAGTTGTTACCCTTACCTGCTATCCTACTGCTTAGTATAGGATGCTAGTGTTCCATCAGTGGCCCTACACTCTTGTCCGTCTGCCATGCTATACTACTGGGTCGTGATCACTTCGGGAGGTGATCACGGGTATATACTATATACTTCATATACATGACTCATGTGGTGACTAAAGTCGGGTCAGCTCGTTGAGTACTCGCAAGTGATTCTGATGAGGGGGCTGAAAGGACAGGTGGCTCCATCCCGGTAGAGGTGGGCCTGGGTTCCTGACGGCCCCCGACTGTTACTTTGTGGCGGAGCGACAGGGCAGGTTGAGACCACCTAGGAGAGAGGTGGGCCTGGCCCTGGTTGGCGTCCGCGGATACTTAAAATTAACACGCTTAACGAGTTCTTGGTATTTGATCTGAGTCTGGCCATTTGGTCTATACGCACTAACCAACTACGCGGGAACAGTTATGGGCACTCAATGTCGTGGTATCAGCCGAAGCCTTCGTGACGTCAGCGACTGAGCGACGTGCGCCGTATTGGACTGGAACGCCTGCTAGGCTAGGTCTGCTTCCGGCCGCCCTCGCAACATGTAGGTGTGCAATGGGCGATGGGCCCAGACCCCTGCGCCATAGGATTTAGACCGGCGTGCTGACCTCTCTGTTGTGCCTAGGTGGGGCTGCGACGTGATGATCTTCCGAGGCCGGGCATGACCAAGGAAAGTGTGTCCGGCCAAATGGGATCAAGCGTCTTGGGTTATGTGGTGCACCCCTGCAGGGAAGTTTATCTATTCGAATAGCTGTGTCCCTCGGTAAAAGGACGACCCGGAGTTGTACCTTGACCTTATGACAACTAGAACCGGATACTTAATAAAACACACCCTTCCAAGTGCCAGATATAACCCGGTGATCGCTCTCTAACAGGGCGACGAGGAGGGGATCGCCGGGTAGGGTTATGCTATGCGATGCTACTTGGTGAACTTACCATCTACTCTCTTCTACATGCTGCAAGATGGAGGTGGCCTGAAGCGTAGTCTTCGACAGGATTAGCTATCCCCCTCTTATTCTGGCATTCTGCAGTTCAGTCCACCGATATGGCCCTTTACACATATACCCATGCATATGTAGTGTAGCTCCTTGCTTGCGAGTACTTTGGATGAGTACTCACGGTTGCTTTCTCCCTCTTTTCCCCTTTCCCTTCTACCTGGTTGTCGCAACAGATGCCGGAGCCCAGGAGCCAGACGCCACCGTCGACGACGACTCCTACTACACCGGAGGTGCCTACTACTACGTGTAGCCCGCTGACGACGACCAGGAGTAGTTAGGAGGATCCCAGGCAGGAGGCCTGCGCCTCTTTCGATCTGTATCCTAGTTTGTGCTAGCCTTCTTAAGGCAAACTTCTTTAACTCATGTCTGTACTCAGATATTGTTGCTTCCGCTGACTCGTCTATGATCGAGCACTTGTATTTGAGCCCTCGAGGCCCCTGGCTTGTATTATGATGATTGTATGACTTATTTATGTTTTAGAGTTGTGTTGTGATATCTTCCCGTGAGTCCCTGATCTTGATCGTACACGTTTGCGTGCATTATTAGTGTACGATTGAATCGGGGGCGTCACAAGTTGGTATCAGAGCCGACTGCCTGTAGGAATCCCCCTTCCACACTCCTTGGCCGAAGTCGAGTCTAGACAGTACAAAACTTTTACTAACATGGCTGTGTGCCTTACGGGCCCACGTCGCCATTGGGTGGTACTACGATCTTTTACTCCTCGACCTTTACTCTGGGACTCTGAACTCTCTCCTATTCGGGTATAATGAATTTACTAAAATCTAACTTTAGGTTCTCGAAAATACTTTCTCCTGGAGAGCCCCTTCAGTCCGGATGATCGCTGGTTGCACCAGAAGATTTCGAAGATACTCTCGGATATTCTCTCGAGACCTTGTGCCTGTTGCTTTTGCAATTCCCTACCACCAAAATATTCCTATGGATAAATGCTTACACCTGTTGTTCTTACTTTTATTCCCAGTCGATCTTGTTATTACAAGATACCCCAAGAATACTTTGTGCTACTGCCTTGTAGTTCCTTGCCGCAGAAATACCCCTACGGATAATTCCTCGCACTTATCGAGCATCTGCTCATTCCCAGTTGTTCATGTGTTTCGAAAAAGTCTTCAAAATACTATTTGATTCTCCAAAAATCCTCACTAGCTTATTGCTCTGCAATACTTGTCTGCTGGCATTATGGGTGCTTCCCATATGTCTGGCAATATTCGTTAGTATCCCTAGACACCGTCATTTTGATCCTATTGATTCAACATGAGTGCGAATGCACGCAATTATCAGTTGATCCTTTAAATTATCTTTCCGGCTCAGACGTCATTTGAACATGAGCTTGTTCTCGACCAATCTATTTGCCGTCAATTGTACCCTTAGGTCTATTGAACTTATCCACCCTTGATCAGAGCATCTGCTTCTGATCCTTCGATTTGGAAATCATAATTCCTTTGATATCTAAGCATCGAATCATTCAGATGTTCTATAATCTAATGCCCTTGCATTCTTTCTTCAACTAGTTGTGTGCCGATGCTCACATCAGCTCCGCTATAAACCGTCAGATCCTTTGTTGGATTATTATTTGACAATGTCCCTCATATTTAATCGCCTTGTGAATTCTTCCCTGAAACAAAATGCCATTAGTAAATCCTATTCTCTGATTTGGCCAACCATGCTTTGCTTTTGAGCTGGTGATATTTACTCTTGAAACTTGTGGTATATGTTTATAAGATATCTTGATGGGTTGAACCTTATGCCTTCCTTAATCTGTGTGAACCCGAAAACTTTTCATGGGTCATACTCCTCTAGTAATTCCCCCGGTAGGTTTTCACACTGAAATCATTTTTATTAGAGCAGTGAATGAAAGGTTATGCATTGGAGAAGTGGGAGTCGACCTTGAAATTTTTGTTCATGCCCATGGACACGATGTAGATCTTACCATTAAAGCTTCTCCTAAATTAAAGTATTCCATTGGTATAAGTTCATCTTATATCTGGGATCTAGCCTTTTGCAATCGTGGTTACGACCATGTTCTCCTTTAAATACCATTTCATGTGTGAAAGATCGTGAATGTCGCCTAGAGGGGGGGTGAATAGGCGCTTTAAAATAATTACGGTTTAGGCTTGAACAAATGCGGAATAAACCTAACGGTTAATTTGACAAGCACAAAACCTAAAACAACTAGGCTCACCTATGTGCACCAACAACTTATGCTAAGCAAGGTAAACAACTAAGTGATAGCAAGATATATGACAAGAAACAATATGGCTATCACAAAGTAAAGTGCATAAGTAAAGGGTTCGGGTAAGAGATAACCGAGGCACGCGGAGACGACGATGTATCCCGAAGTTCACACCCTTGCGGATGCTAATCTCCGTTTGGAGCGGTGTGGAGGCACAATGCTCCCCAAGAAGCCACTAGGGCCACCGTAATCTCCTCACGCCCTCGCACAATGCAAGATGCCGTGATTCCACTGAGGGACCCTTGAGGGCGGTCACCGAACCCGTACAAATGGCAACCCTTGGGGGCGGTCACCGAACCCGTACACTTTGGCAACCCTTGGGGGCGGTCACCGGAACCCGTCAAATTGCTCGGGGAGATCTCCACAACCTAATTGGAGACCCCGACGATTGCCCGGAGCTTTACACCACAATGATTGAGCTCCGAACACCACCAACCGTCTAGGGCGCCCAAGCACCCAAGAGGAACAAGCTCAAGGGTACCAAGCACCCAAGAGTAATAAGCTTCTCAACTTGTAACTTCCACGTATCACCGTGGAGAACTCAAACCGATGCACCAAATGCAATGGCAAGGGCACACGGAGTGCCCAAGTCCTTCTCTCTCAAATCCCACCGAAGCAACTAATGCTAGGGAGGAAAATGAGAGGAAGAACAAGAAGGAGAACACCAAGAACTCCAAGATCTAGATCCAATGGGTTCCCCTCACATAGAGGAGAAAGTGATTGGTGGAAATGTGGATCTAGATCTCCTCTCTCTTTTCCCTCAAAAACTAGCAAGAATCCATGGAGGGATTGAGAGTTAGCAAGCTCGAAGAAGGTCAACAATGGGGGAAGAACACGAGCTCAAGAGATAAGGTAGAATGGGGAAGAAGACCCCATTTTATAGGAGGGGGAAAATCCAACCGTTACCCCCCAAAACAGCCCCGCAGAGAGCGGTACTACCGCTTGGCCAGCGGTACTACCGCTCCCCCTCGCGGTACTGCCGCTGGGCCCAGAGCGGTACTACCGCGGTGGTCAGGGCGGTACTACCGCCTCCACTACCGCGGCTAGTACCGTAAAACCCGACACGGAAAAAGACCCCTCGAATCGAGGCGGTACTAGCACTAAGCCGCAGCGGTACTATGGCTGGGGGCTACTAGCGGTACTACCGCTGTGGAGCGGTACTGCCGCTTGTAGCACCCAAGCGGTACTACCGCTCCAGCCCGCGGTACTACCGCTTGGACCAAACAGAACTGCCAAAACTTCTTCATATGAGCTCCGAATTGAGCAAACTCAAGCTTGTTGGATACAAGACGACGAGTAGCATCACAATGACTGGTTATAGTAAGAAGAGGCAGGGGAGGTATGCCAACAAATAGAGGAGTGAAACCTCCAACCGAGAAGAACCGGCATAACCTCCAACATCGAAATCATCATTGAAGATGCGAGTGAACTCCGTTTTCGATGAACTCGAGCTTGTCATCAAGATGACCATAAGCTCCAAAACTCACAAAGAGAAGAACCAAACAAGAACCAATAAAGATGATGCAAGGATGCAATGGTTTGAGCTCTCTATGAACGATACGATCAAGCTACTCATCGAGAGCCCCCCTTGATATTACGGCAATCGATCCTATAACCCGGTCTCCCAACTACCATCATGAGACCGGTAACATAGAAAACCTATCAAGGGCAAACCTTTGCCTTGCACATGGTCCACTTGAGCTAGATGATGACGATCTTGACTCCCTCAAGTTGGACCACCTTTCTTGGTTGCGTTGGCTCGATGAAGACTAGTTGATTGCTCCCCCATACTCCACTATGGGCGAGCCACTCTTCCGCACATCTTCACAAGTCCATTGTCACCACAATGGACGGCAAGCTTCAAGCATTTGATCTCTTCATGATGCTTCACTTGAACTTGCACACCGCAACATCTTCACAAGTCCATTGTCACCACAATGGACAGCAAGCTTCAAGCATTTGATCTCTTCATGATGCTTCACTTGAACTTGCACACCGCAACCTAACCCCACAAAGAACTCTCACGAAGATCATCGGTTAGTACACAAAGCGTAATTGACAATGCTTACCACACCATGGGATCGCCTGATCCCTCCCGGTACATCTTCTACGCTTTGTGAGTTGATCAAGTTGATTCACTCTTGACTTAGTCTTGATAAACCTTGACTCTTTCCAACTCTCTTCATTTGGATGATGTCTTGAAGGTAAACATGAATGATCACACAATCTTCTTCTTCAAGACATGCTTGCAATAAGCTCAACTCTCACATGACCAATCTTTGGATAATTCCTTAATAACACCTTGGTCACCACATAAACTCCTTGAAACCAACACATGGACTTCAAGAAATGCCTATGGACAAATCCTTCAAATATAACTCAAGGCAACCATTAGTCCATAGAGATTGTCATCAATTACCAAAACCAAACATGGGGGCACCGCATGTTCTTTCAACGTGCAAGTTTAAGCACTTGTCTTCTGCAGAGCAATACCCCAGTCCAACCTCTATTTTGATCTGTCGTCGAGTATTACCCCGAGGTATCTCGATAATATCACAGAACCATATTATGTCTTATGAGTTCTTCTTCAAGTATTATTTCTCACCGATTCCAATTTTCCCCGGGTTCTGAGTTGTTAGACACTCAAGGACACCGATAGTGAACCGAGTCTGTACTCCGATTCAATAACTCTAAGTAATTTTCATTGCTTACGAGTTTAATAATCCTTCAAGTCAATCTAAGCCTAATCGGCTATATCATTATCATGCTAAATTTTAACTGTGCTACATGGTCCTTATTCCCCGAGCACAACTTTCGACAATGAGCTAAGCTTATGTCGATTTCCTCGTCTTATCGTTTCACCTCGAATAGCAAACTTGAACTTGATTTCAAGTTTGTGTCGTTTCCGTGGATCCAATAATCTCTCGCTGCATCAGTCCTTTTGCTGGATGCAGTCGTTGTTCGAATGCATCTTCATGGAGCCTCTCGACAAAATTTGTCGTGATCATCATCAATATTTTGACTCCTTTCAGGATGTCAATTGAATTCATGATGAGACATACCATCCTTGCCCCTCGATGATTGTATTATCATCGACAACATTCTTGCCTTCCGCCAACACAAACTTGTTCATGTTATGGATGCAACTTGCTATCCAGCTTGTATGATGTTCTACCTTGAAGTATTAATGTCCTTTATGACAAGGATGTTGTGAGGATTGCTCCACCTCTTAAGAATTCTTGGTATAGTGATACTTCTCACCATCACCCTTCTTTCTTGGTCCTCGTCTTGATTCGAAGGGTGCTGTTTGGATTGTGCCCTTCTAGCAACCATATTGCTTTGAAGTTAATGGTCGGCCGTTCATTCTTAGACTATTGATTATTGAATCACCATCCTGACATTGGTCGTGCAACCCAACCCATATTTCGGGCGCACCTTTCAACCAATGTTTAATTGTGTATGTTTTCCTCAAGAATACTTCATTATATCATTTGATCTGACAAATGTTATCTCCTTATCCACATAATTGTGGAGATCCTTATTTTTGGATACCTCGTTGAATTATCGTTGAGTCCATCAGCCACCTCCTCATCCTCTCCTTGGCTTAATGATGAACCCTTGTTCGAAACTCGCTTACATAGTTCATTTCCCGAGAATCATATAATGTCATATCGTCAATTGTGTTGCACCTTTCCTTCTCAGGCATCCCGAGTCTGAGGTATCCTGACACCAATCAGATCTGAATCTCGGTCAGATATGATGGTTGGAACATATTTTCAAGGGTTATAACATTGGTCTTTATATGACCCGGTAAGATGATGTCATGCCTAGCACACCTGGCCGGAGGCCCTATTGTTGTAGTTTCCTTTTTAACAAAGTTAGCCATTCTTCCATGAGGAAATTGTAAGACTTATTCTATAATTTGTTCCTGATGGATCCCTTGTGTATCCAAAGTCTGACCTTTGCTTGAAGACCATGTCAATGCTATCTCGAAGCATGTATCTGGTACTCCTATCATCAATAAGAACATTTGTAGCACAATGCTAAATTTTCCTTATCAATTATCCAAACACCTTTGTATGGGTAATATCATGAAATTTCTCTCCTCTTATCTAAAGGGTTTTCTACTTTCTATCCTATCATGGATATCATGCTCTGCATATCCATGGGAAGGATATACCCCTGAAATATGTGTTTAAACACATTTTCCTTTCCATTGTTCTGTTAATCTGATAATCATACTTTCCTTTCCATTGTTCGGTTTAACCTTTCTTGTGATCTATATGATCTAAGCAACAGTATTCCCCTGCTTATGTAAACACCTCGGTGTACAATTCTGTCAGTAAGACCATGTTCCTTTTGTTGATGACATTCCGGTAACCACCGATGGACGAGAACTTTGCCTATTGGTCTGCCTCGTTCAACGAGTAGGAAAATGGTTCTCTTCGTCCCTCGCCCTTGGCACCAACATTGTTGCCGACATAACTGATAGGCTACCCTCTGACATGTCTTGCTATCATGACCGTGCAAGGTGTCAACGCCCTTCCTACTTTTAACCACATGGTGGGCCCATAACCCACAGTTCCACAGGATCGAAACCTGACTCTCGTGTACACCCCCGTTTCCAAGGTTAATCCTCACGCTTGGCTTCATGTGTAATTCGTGAGCCACCTTCCTAGTGATCTATTCTGGTATCAGATGCAATACTTATTCTCGTTGCCATGTACCCCTTTCACACTCTGTTTCAGGCAGCGAACGATTGCCTATCCACTTGAAAATTCTTATTGTGCCTTCTTACCTTGCTCTCGATTTGTTTTAATTGTTCAACTCGAGAGATACTCATGTGTTCATTCATGGGATAACCACAGATGATTACCCCTATAGCATTCTATCATTGTCATGTTGCCCCTTACCTATTAGTAAGTACGATGGATTTCCCGAAGGAAAGCACGACTTCACCACGATGACCTGAAGCAGAGAAATGAAGACGTCAATGTAATGGATCGACCTCTTCGAGAAGAGCAAGCAAAGACGAGAACAGAACTTTCCCCTTGCACCCCTCTTAAATCCCGGGACGAGATTTCTTGTAGTGGAGGAGAATTGTGACGCCCGGATAATCATGCTACTGTAACCCCCCGTTAACGGTGCCACGTCACCCCGGTTACTGTTGCTAATCTCGCGTTGGATCAAAAACTTCTCAAATTCAAAAGTTTAAATAAATGTCAGACGTCAAACTTTTCAAAAGTTAAAACAAAATTGTTCGGGAGGTGCCATATTTTGCATATGTAAATATGGTGTAATAAACACATTTTTATAAAATGCCTAAATGATTTAAAATGAAATAAAACAGAAAAGAAAATAAATAAAAGAAAGAAAATACAAAAGAGAAAAACAAACTAACAAAAACAAAAACAAAAAGGCAAACACCCCTCCCACTGGGCTCAGGCCCAGCAGGCCACCGGCCCAACCGGACCAACCGCCCCCCACTCCCCATATCCCCCACTCCCGTACCCCGTACCCCCCACCGACACCCCACTCCCCCCCCCCCGAAATATCTCCCCCCTCTCTCCCCCGATTGGATCGGGATCGGAGGAGGAGGCCGCCGCTCGGATCGCCCGTCGACGTCCATCGCCGCCTCGCCCCCGCCACTCGACGCGCTCGCCGGAGTTGCCCCGTCGGCCTGCCTCCTCTTCGTCACCGTCGTCCCCGACGTCCTCCTCGACCCCCGCTGCCCGAACCCCTACCGCCCCAGTGAGCCTCCGCCTCGCTCCTCCCCTCCCCTCTGTCCCGCGCTCGCGCGCCCTGCGCTCGTCGCCGCAGCCACCGCACGCGTGCGCCCCGTGCACGCCCGCCGTCGCGCTCCGCTCCCGCCTCCGTAGCTGCTCACCGACTGCCGCTCAGGCCGCCTGGCCAGCGCCGTGGCCACCGGCACCTCGTCAGCCTCACCTGACCAAGCCCTCGCCCTTGCTCCCCGCGTCCTCTCCGCTGCTGCCGTAGACCTCCGCCCGGTCATGCCCTCCCGCACTGTTACCCCCGCGCGCCGCCGCAGCTTGACGCTCGCTGCACACTGCCACGACCCCCCGCCTCTGCTGCCGCGCCCCGGCGCCGCCCCGCCATGGCCTCGCCACTGTCGCCTCCGGCGGCCGGCCTCGTCGTGCCCTGCTGTCGCCGGCGCCCCCCTGGTGGCCTAGGCAGACGCCCAAATGGGCTGGGCACCCGGCACCCTGTGCCCGTTAAGCCCCCGGTTCGCTGACGAACGGCGCCCACCAGCCCAGAACGTTTTTATAAAAAAAGAATTAAAAAAATATAATAATGAAAATAATTAATTAAAGAATTAATTAACTTAATTAATTTTGATTAATTAAACAAAACTACTAATTAAACTAATTAATCATGATTAGTTAGTATAGTCAATGACAAACGGGACCCACATGTCAGTTTAACCAGTCAATACCCCTGTTGACTGCTGACGTCATGATGACATCATGCTGACGTCAGCGTGCACTATTCTGGATAATGTTGGATTAAATTAATTAAATAAATTCTAAAAATGATTTAAAACTTTAGAAAATCATATAAAATAAACCGTAGCTCAGATGAAAATACTTTCTACATGAAAGTTGCTCTGAACGACGAGAAGAATCCGGATACGCAGCCCGTTCATCCGCCACACCTCCCTAACCTACCGAACTCGCAACTTTCCCCCTCCGGTTCATCTGTCCAAAAACACGAAACACCGGAAATACTTTTCCGGTTGTTTCCCCCCTTCGCCGGTATCACCTACTACCGCGATTGGGCACACCTAGCATCACGCTTTGTCATGTCATGCATCATCATGCATTTGTTTGCATTCTATTTATTGTTTCTTCCCCCTCTTCTCTCGCTAGACACCGAGACCGACGCCGCTGCTACCCAGTACGACTACGGTGTTGACGACCCCTCCTTCTCGGCTGAGCTTCCAGGCAAGCCCCCCCCTTGATCACCAGATATCGCCTATTCTTCTCTCTACTGCTTGCATTAGAGTAGTGTAGCATGTTACTGCTTTCCGTTAATCCTATCCTGATGCATAGCCTGTCCTTGCTACTACTGTTGTTACCTATACCTGCAATCCTACATGCTTAGTATAGGATGCTAGTATTCAATCAGTGGCCCTACATTCTTGTCTGTCTGCCATGATATACTATCGGGCCGTGATCACTCGGGAGGTGATCACGGGTATATACTTATATACTTTATACATGATACATGTGGTGACTAAAGTCGGGTCGGCTCGAGGAGTACCCGCGAGTGATTCACGGATTGGGGGCTGAAAGGACCTTTGTCCCGACGGCCCTCTGGGTGGATCTTTGTGGCGGAGCGACAGGGCAGGTTGAGACTGCCTAGGTGAGAGGTGGGCCTGGCCCTGGTCGGTGTCCGTGGTTACATCAATTAACACGCTTAACGAGATCTTGGTATTTGATCTGAGTCTGGCCATTTGGTCTATACGCACTAACCAACTACGTGGGAACAGTTATGGGCACTCGACGTCGTGGTATCAGCCGAAGCCTTCGTGACGTCAGCGACTGTGCGGCGCGCGCCGGATTGGACTGGAACGCCTGCTAGGCTAGGTCTGCTTCCGGCCGCCCACGCAACATGCAGGTGTGCAATGGGCGATGGGCCCAGACCCCTGCGCCATAGGATTTAGACCGGCATGCTGACCTCTCTGTTGTGCGTAGGTGGGGCTGCGACGTGTTGATCTTCCGCGGCCGTGCATGACCCAGAAAAGTGTGTCCGGCCAAATGGGATCGAGCGTGTTGGGTTATGTGGTGCACCCCTGCAGGGAAGTTTATCTATTCGAATAGCCGTGTCCCTCGGTAAAAGGACGACCCGGAGTTGTACCTTGACCTTATGAAAACTAGAACTGGATACTTAATAAAACATACCCTTCCAAGTGCCAGATATAACTCGGTGATCACTCTCTAACAGGGCGACGAGGAGGGGATCGCCGGGTAGGATTATGCTATGCGATGCTACTTGGTGAACTTACCATCTACTCTCTTCTACATGCTGCAAGATGGAGGTGGCCAGAAGCGTAGTCTTCGACAGGATTAGCTATCCCCCTCTTATTCTGGCATTCTGCAGTTCAGTCCACCGATATGGCCCTTTACACATATACCCATGCATATGTAGTGTAGCTCCTTGCTTGCGAGTACTTTGGATGAGTACTCACGGTTGCTTTCTCCCTCTTTTCCCCCTTTCCCTTCTACCTGGTTGTCGCAACAGATGCCGGAGCCCAGGAGCCAAACGCCACCGTCGACAATGACTCCTACTACACCGGAGGTGCCTACTACTACGTGCAGCCCGCTAACGACGACCAGGAGTTTAGGAGGATCCCAGGTGTAACACCCCTAGTGTCATGCTACAGTAATCACCTGTTAATGGTGCCATGTCATCAAGTTACTGTTGCTAATCTTCACTTGATCCAAATCACCATTCAAATTCAAATCCAATCTAAAGTCAAAAATTCTTTTTGTCAGACATGAAATCTAAAATGTTCATCTTGTGGAAAATAATCATTTGTTAATATTGGTGGTGGACCAACATTTTTGCAAGGTGTTTAAATGGCCTAAACCAATTAAAGCAGTGGCTAAAACAATAGATTAAATGGCTTTTTAATTTATAAAAATTGCTACCTTTTTCACAAAGCCTCACAATCTTTTTGTGGCAATGCAAAATAATTCTTTGGAATTGTTTTAGCCAGTGGCATAATTTTGCAACGTCATTAGTGGCTAAAAGAAAAATGCAAAAGCTGATGGAAAAAGAAAAACAAAAAAGGAGAAAGAAAGGGGAGAGAGAGAGCAACCCCCCTCCCTGGACCGAACCCACCTGGGCCGGCCCACCTAACCCACCCGAGCCAGCCCAGTTGCCCCCTCGCAGCGGTCTCTCTTCCCCCCCCCCCCCCGCCCTGTTCCTCGGTCTCAGACCGCAACAGGGGCGTCGCCGCCGAACCACCTTGTCGGCCACGCCGCTACAGGCGCCGCGGGGAGGATAAGGACGCCAGCGACGACCCCCCTGCCTCCTCCGAGAGATCTTTTCCCCCCTTCCCCACGAGCTGCTGCTTGCCCTCTCCGCCTCTCCCATTCCCCACCGCATCCGAGCGCTGCCGTGGCCCTGCCGCCGTAACGCACACGGTCCCCGACACCGCCTCGCCTCTCCTCCGCGCCAAGAAGGACCGCCTCGACCTCCTCTTCCTCCCCGACGAATCACCCGAGCAGGAGCGCCTCTGCATCATCCCCTACGTTGCCATCTTCCTCCTCTTCTCCGACGAGCTTCGCCGTCGATTCCGCCGCACCGAGCCCTCCTCGAGCACGCTTGAGCACATCTGCAGGAGCACTGTGAGCCTGCGCTTCTTTCCCCTCTCTCTCCCGAGCTTTTCCGACGCCCGTAGCCCCGTTCCCGTAGCTCGCCCGAAGAACCACGCCGCCGATGAGCTCGGCGCCGTGGCCATGGTCGCCTTCACATGCGGCCGAGCGCCGCATCGTGCTCCTGGGGTTCCTAGTGGCCCAACGCGCGCGTCTGCTGCTCTCGCCGTGCCCCGCAGCCCCTTGTTCGCCGCTCACCGGAAACCCACCACCACCTGACTCGCCGCCGGCGACGTTCCCGGCCGTCCCTGGCCACGCTACCACCTCCATTCGACGCGGTGTGGACTGGCCGTTCGAACGGGCCAAACCACACCCCGGGGATGCCCTGTGGGCGAAACTCGAAGCTCACCCGCGCCTCGCCGCCGCATTGGAGCTCGCTGGAGCCCCTCTCCGGTGCCCTGCCGACGTGGCCGGCCGGGCCCCACCCCTGGCTCACTGCCAGTGGGCCCCACGGGCCCCAGTTGACTGGGTTGACCCAGTCAACTGCTGACTGGGCAGCCCAGTGCCACTGACATGCAGGCCCCACCGCTTAATTAAGCTAATTAAAATGTTTTATAATTAAAAATAATTAGTTAAGCTAAATAGTCACTGACATGTGGGGCCTAGCTGCTAATTAGCCATGTTTAATTAAAATAACCCACTGTCAGTCCAATGTCGATGATAGGTGTAACCCACTGGTCAGTTTGACCTGGTCAGCCGTCCTGTTGACCGCTGACGTCACAATGACGTCATGCTGATGCAATATTCCTTTTCTGTTAATATTAATAATTCCAGAAAATACCTTAACCTTTAGAAATTCATAGTAATTAAACCGTAACTCCGATGAAAATGTTTTCTACATGAAAGTTGCTCAGAAAAATCCAACGAATCCGAATATGCGGTCCGTTCATCTGTTACATGCCCCTAGCATGCTGAACTTGGAACTTTCCCCCTCTTTTCCTTTGTCCGGAATCCACCTAACGTCGGGAATTCATCCTCGGATGTTTATCCCCTCCGTCTGCAACATGTAGTACTACGTTAGGTCGACCCTAGTTCTGCTTATCGTCATGTCATGCTTAGCGTTGCATCTGTGTGCTTATATTTATTGTTTCTTCCTCCTCTTCTCTCTGATAGACCCCGAGACCGATGCCGCCCCTGTGATCGACTACGTCGACGACGACCCCTCCTTGCCAGAGCAACCACGCAAGCCCCCCCCCCTTGATAACCAGATATCGCCTATTCTTCTCTATACTACTTGCATTAGAAGAGTGTAGCATGTTACTGCTTTCGGTTAATCCTATTCTGCTGCATAGCCTATCATTGTTGCTACAGTTGTTACCCTTACCTGCTATCCTACTGCTTAGTATAGGATGCTAGTGTTCCATCAGTGCCCCTACACTCTTGTCCGTCTGCCATGCTATACTACTGGGTCGTGATCACTTCGGGAGGTGATCACGGGTATATACTATATACTTTATATACATGACTCATGTGGTGACTAAAGTCGGGTCAGCTCGTTGAGTACTCGCAAGTGATTCTGATGAGGGGGCTGAAAGGACAGGTGGCTCCATCCCGGTAGAGGTGGGCCTGGGTTCCTGACGGCCCCCGACTGTTACTTTGTGGCGGAGCGACAGGGCAGGTTGAGACCACCTAGGAGAGAGGTGGGCCTGGCCCTGGTTGGCGTCCGCGGATACTTAAAATTAACACGCTTAACGAGTTCTTGGTATTTGATCTGAGTCTGGCCATTTGGTCTATACGCACTAACCAACTACGCGGGAACAGTTATGGGCACTCAATGTCGTGGTATCAGCCGAAGCCTTCGTGACGTCAGCGACTGAGCGGCGTGCGCCGGATTGGACTGGAACGCCTGCTAGGCTAGGTCTGCTTCCGGCCGCCCTCGCAACATGCAGGTGTGCAATGGGCGATGGGCCCAGACCCATGCGCCATAGGATTTAGACCGGCGTGCTGACCTCTCTGTTGTGCCTAGATGGGGCTGCGACGTGTTGATCTTCCGAGGCCGGGCATGACCAAGGAAAGTGTGTCCGGCCAAATGGGATCAAGCGTCTTGGGTTATGTGGTGCACCCCTGCAGGGAAGTTTATCTATTTGAATAGCCGTGTCCCTCGGTAAAAGGACGACCCGGAGTTGTACCTTGACCTTATGACAACTAGAACCGGGTACTTAATAAAACACACCCTTCCAAGTGCCAGATATAACCCGGTGATCGCTCTCTAACAGGGCGACGAGGAGGGGATCGCCGGGTAGGATTATGCTATGCGATGCTACTTGGTGAACTTACCATCTACTCTCTTCTACATGCTGAAAGATGGAGGTGGCCAGAAGCATAGTCTTCGACAGGATTAGCTATCGCCCTCTTATTCTGGCATTCTGCAATTCAGTCCACCGATATGGCCCTTTACACATATACCCATGCATATGTAGTGTAGCTCCTTGCTTGCGAGTACTTTGGATGAGTACTTACGGTTGCTTTTCTCCCTCTTTTCCCCTTTCCTTTCTACCTGGTTGTCGCAACTAGATGCTGGAGCCCAGGAGCCAGACGCCACCACCGACGACGATTCCTACTACACCGGAGGTGCCTACTACTATGTGCAGCCCGCTGACAACGACCAGGAGTAGTGTAGGAGGATCCCAGGCAGGAGGCCTGCGCCTATTTCGATCTGTATCACAGTTTGTGCTAGCCTTCTTAAGGCAAACTTGTTTAACTTATGTCTGTACTCAGATATTGTTGCTTCCGCTGACTCGTCTATGATCGAGCACTTGTATTCGAGCCCTCGAGGCCCCTGTCTTGTATTATGATGATTGTATGACTTATTTATGTTTTAGAGTTGTGTTGTGATATCTTCCCGTGAGTGATAGAGGCAAAGGTGTCCCGTCTTTCGATGAGATGGTGGCTATCGTTTTGGAGGAAGTCGACTTTGACGATCCGACTACGAACGTGCGAGGACGCCGCGCCTTAGCAATCGCTAAACCAACTCCGAGAGGTTATTGACCATGCCGGAGCACGATCAACCTGACCACGAAGGTATGTTTCCTGCAGGCAAATGAAGAACAAGCAAGAAACTAAGATTGCAATCTGGATATTTCGAATATAAGAGTAAAGCTTTATTGACCAAGGTGGGGTTCTGTGACGCCTTTGTCTGGTCGTTGAACACAAATGAAGTACGCGAAGTTGCGGCTATGGCGAACTTTTAATCTAAACAAAGCCCAAGGAAAAAGCTACTAGATGGATCTACTTATATAGGAGCAAGGGGTGGCGGCCAAGGAGGTGGGATGACGTCCCAAGGTAGCCTAAAACCAACCCTATGTCGTACAAGGCTCATGGGCCCAAGTGGAGGTGATGCAACACCTTTGGACTTGTTGTTTGGCTCGGATTCTGCTGCAGCATCAGATTGTTTCGTCCATATCTCAATGCTCCGGACGAATTTAAAGATGAATCCAATTGGGTTGGAAAGAGGACGGAATCTACTTTCCAACAAAAAAAGAATCACCCAATTCGGCGTATGAAAAAGTTGTTGGCGTTTTGAGTCAGGTATGTGTGTGCAGTCCGAATCTGAATCCGGAACGTGAGAGACTTGGACTCTATCTTCTCTTGGCCCAAAAGTGACGTGAGAGGAATTTTTGAACAAAACCTAAACTTCTCCTTTTTCCTTATCTTCATATGTGGATTGTACAAATGTCTCATACACGTGCAATTAGACAAAACACAAAAGTGTGTGAAGTATTTTTGTTCTGGATAACATAAATAGATTATTGAATAGTTTGCACTAGAAATCACCTGACAAATATGCATGTATGCAATATTTTTGGTCGTATCCAAGGTAGTCATGTCCTCATCAGTGAGTCCCTGATCTTGATCGTACACGTTTGCGTGCATGATTAGTGTACGATTGAATCGGGGGCGTCACACCAGGCAGGAGGCCTGCGCCTCTTTCGATCTGTATCCCAGTTTGTGCTAGCCTTCTTAAGGCAAACTTGTTTAACTTATGTCTGTACTCAGATATTGTTGCTTCCGCTGACTCGTCTATGATCGAGCACTTGTATTAGAGCCCTCGAGGCCCCTGGCTTGTATTATGACACTTGTATGACTTATTTATGTTTTAGAGTTGTGTTGTGATATCTTCCCGTGAGTCCCTGATCTTGATCGTACACGTTTGCGTGCATGATTAGTGTACGATTGAATCGGGGGCGTCACAGTTCCCCACCCACCACCCACTTAATAGCCACTGTCGATGATTTAACTGACATGCTCAATTTCGACTCCGAAGACATCGACGGTATGGACGACGATGCAGGAGAAGAACAGGAACCACCGCCCACAGGGCGCTGGACAACCACTTCATCACACGATATATATATATGGTGGATACACCCATAGAAAACAATGACGAGGAACGGAAGGATGCAGCGAAGGATAGTTCCCTCAAGAAGCAACGAAAGCGACGACGTAAGCGCCGCTCCAAATCCCACCTCGGTAAAAACAGCGATAACAGCGCAGGAAAGAATAATACCCCGGTCGACTCGAAAGGAAACGACGACCACTTGGACCCAGCGACAGAGCAAGATGAACCAGCGGACGGCGAACATAGTACGAAGCCGCTGTCCGATCATGGCGACGCCGAGGATAAAGCTCATCAACCTCTCTCCGGAGAGGAGAACAGTCCGGACGATGATGCACACATCATCCCGGAAAGGCACTTGGAACAAGAGAACCTCCATAGAAGGCTTATTGCCAAGGCGAGGAGTCTAAAGAAGCAGAAGCAAAGGCTTAAGGCCGCGCAGAATACGCTCAACAGTAGATGGAACAAAGTGCTCGACACTGAAGAAAAGTACGGTGGCAGTCGCCACATGAAGAGCTATCCAAAGCGCAAGCTGCTGCCTGAATTCGATGACGAGGCTTTAGAGCCTATACAGTCGAAAAATAAAACGGCCGATCAGGCAGATCGACCACCCCGTGGCCGCGATAGGCCGGCTAACGATGTCGCACATAAGTCAGCACACGATTCACGCGAGGACTTGCATCAAAAAACCGGTATGACCAGATCCATCTACGGATCTAGGAAGCGCGCTCCGGCGCAGAATCAAAACCGAACACTACAACCGTCAGAACGCCATGACACATCCAAATACAGGGGTGCTGCGCACCCCCTATGCTTCACCGATGAGGTGCTGGATCACGAATTCCCGGAGGGATTCAAACCCGTCAACATAGAGGCGTACGACGGAACGACAGACCCTGGGGTCTGGATTGAGGACTTCATCCTCCATATCCATATGGCTCGCGGAGATGATCTCCACGCCGTCAAATACTTGCCCCTCAAGTTGAAAGGACCAGCTCGGCATTGGCTGAAGAGCCTCCCCGAAAATTCAATTGGAAGTTGGGAGGAGCTTGAGGATGCCTTTAGGGCTAATTTTCAAGGGACCTATGTCCGGCCTCCGGATGCAGACGATTTAAGTCATATAATTCAACAGCCCGGAGAGTCAGCCCGAAAGCTTTGGAACAGATTCCTCACTAAGAAGAATCAAATCGTCGACTGCCCAGACGCCAAAGCTTTAGCGGCTTTCAAACACAGTGTCCGGGACGAATGGCTCGCCAGACACCTCGGCCAAGAAAAACCGAGGACAATGGCAGCCCTAACAAGCCTCATGACCCGCTTTTGCGCGGGCGAAGATAGCTGGCTGGCCCGTAGTGGCACCAGCGACCCAAGCACATCCGAAGTCAGGGATGGCAATGGAAAACCACGACGCAATAAAAGCAAGCATCAGAACAACGAAGATAGCCCAGACAACACGGCGGTAAACGCCGGATTTATGGGCTCTCGACACGGTCAACAGAAAAGGCTTTCAAAGGCAACAGAGATGGATCGTCCAGCCTAAACAAGATTCTAGACAAATTATGTCAAATTCATGGCACCTCCGATAAACCTGCAAATCACACCCACAGAGAATGCTGGGTCTTCAAGCAGGCCGGCAAGCTAAACGCCGAACACAAGGGGAGGGAGACGCCAAGTGAAGACGAGGATGAGCCTCGCCAGCAAAACACCAGGGGACAGAAAAAAATTCCCACCAGAGGTCAAAACGGTGAACATGGTTCACGTAACAAAGAGGAGGAGAAAACACGCACTCCGAGACATATGCGCCCCCAAGTTCAACCCTTGGTCGGCCTGCCCGATCACTTTTGATCGCAGGGATCACCCAACTAGTATCCGACACGGAGGATCGGCTGCCTTGGTGCTAGACCCAATAATTAACGGATACCATCTCACCCGAGTCCTTATGGACGGCGGCAGTAGTCTTAATCTGATATATCAGGACACAGTCCGCAAAATGGGGATAGACCCAATAAGAATCAGCCAAAGCAATACTACCTTTAAAGGAGTAATACCAGGCCCAGAGGCCCGCTGCACGGGCTCTCTAGTACTAGAGGTTGTATTCGGTTCTCCCGACAACTTCCGAAGTGAAAAGTTAACCTTCGACATCGCTCCATTCCGAAGCGGCTATCAAGCACTACTCGGAAGAACGGCCTTCGCTCGTTTTAATGCAGTACCGCATTACGCTTATCTTAAGCTTAAGATGCCCGGTCCACGCGGCATCATCATAGTTAGCGGAAACACTGAGCGTTCCTTACGCACGGAAGAACGTGTGGCGGCTTTAGCAGCCGAACACTAAACGGCCTCTCCAACCAGAATAAATGATCGGTCGTCGAGACCGCGGACATGGCTAGACGAGTCTGGCGCACCACTAGCTGTAACAGCTTAGATAAACATGAGATTGGTTTGACGGTTATACCCCCATAGGTGGTACCAGGGGCTTCCCGCATGTAAAAAGAACTACAGTTCGGCTTGACCTTATTTAGATTGAATTCTAATGGTCTATTAAGAATAATCAATTTTTCGCACGAAGACTTTCATCTAAGTTTTTGTATTTTACAGATGACAATCGTGCTACACCCTTCCAGGATACGGCACAACGGAGACACAGGCGTAGACGTGCAGCAGGGCCCTGCTCAAAGGTTTATTTTTAGATTAAGACCCTGTGTAAACCTTTCTTACTGTCTCTTGTTGCTTGACACCCCCCGATACCTAACACAACCGTGAGGGATGCTGGCGTTATCAGCATTTCGCCACGTCAGACTAATGCACGTACCTGGAAATTTAGGGTCCATTATCAAGGGCGTTACTCACCCCGGTACATGTTGTAAAGACCGAACACCTTAGGGAGTGTTCAGCGTCACGAGTTTGGCCTTATATGCATCAGCTCTGAATCATGTCTTTGATCAAATGTTGGGTTTGACCGGCTCCCGTGTTTTGCTACCTTACGTTCCGCTCTATCGGCTAAGGTGGCACCGGGAGAACTACTGCGATTGTGCCCTGGTTCATCCGGATGAGCACCTCAGTAGAGAAAGCTGAAAACTGACTGTCATGATAAAGCGCGAGATTGGTCAACCACTCGATGACTTAGCGGAATCTTCGGGATTCCTTCGCATTAACGAAGGGCCGGTTTCCCCGGTCATGTACATACGCGCCCCGTACTCGGACGAGCGCGGAAGTACCAGGGGCTATATAGTAGCCCCACTGTCAAAATCCTATGGTTAAGTGAAAGTGTTAAAGCAATATAGTCCGATTGCCTCGTTCGCCGCGCTATCACCTCCTTAATGGACCAAGACGTTGGATCAAGTGTGAACACGCGCTTTTGCGAACACCCCCGCATTATATGCGTGGGGGCTAAAGCCAACGACTGCAAACTTTCAGGTTATATATATATATATACATAAACGGCCGCACAGGAGGCATCACAATACTTTCAGGCAAAAGTATAAAGATAGCCTTTATAATTCAAATAGCATTGTTTTTACAATCGGGATACATGTCACTCGAACATGACACTCTTCGAGCACTGAGCCTCTATTAAACGAGCACCTTCTAGGACTTCTTCAAAATAGTGCTCGGCCGAAACCTGGCCTACGGCCGGATTCTGGGTTGCAATAGCGGTGGCCTCCATCTTTGCCCAGTATGTCTTGACACGGGAACGAGCCATCCGCGCACCTTCTATGCACGCCGACCTCTTTACAGCGTCGATATGCGGCACAGCACCAAGGAATCGTTGCACTAGACCAAAATAACTATTCAGCCTTGGTCCTTCCGACCAAAGATGATCCACGACAGACCTCATGGCAAGTCCGGACAATCTATGGAGTTCAGCCCACTCGGCCATTTGTTCATTTAACAGCAGCGGACGCGTTGGAGCACTAAACTACGACCAGAATAACTTTTCCACTTCATGATCTTTTTGATCTTTGAAAAACTCAGTCGCATCAGCAGCACTCGTTGCCAAGTCCAAGTACGCGTCTGCAGCACTCCATAATTTATCCAAAGGGGCATACTTCGGATCTCCAAACTTCGTCCGCAACAGAAAGGGCTTCCCAGCCGTGATACTTCCGGCTTGATGAAGCTCCTCCTTCACCGCTCTGATTTTAGAGTGGGTTTCCTTGGCTGCCACCATGGCTTTCTTCAGGTCCGCTGCCTTCGCTTGGCTTTCCTTTTCAAGAAGCTCATACCGGTCGGCGGCATCCTTCAGCTCAACAGCCATCTTGGCTATTTTTTCTTCGCTCTGGCGATGAGCAGCTTGTTCGGCCTTTAAATCTTCGGCCGCCTTCAGAGCGGCCGCATCACTTCTCCTCGCTTGTTCCTTGGCTCGGGCAAGCTCTGCCCGAAGGGTCTCCACGGTGGCAGCTCCATCTGCAGTCACAGAATATTATAGATACTAGCATCATGCTCCTCTTAATACCTGTTAAACCACCGGAGAATACATACCCTGTGCCTCGTCAAGCTGCTTGTTTACAAGCACGATGTCGGCATCTGCCGCAACAAGTTGCCGCTTCAGTTCGGCAAACTCACCAGCCCGGCTAGCCACCGGACCCTCAGCCGCCTGCACACGAAAGCAACATGATCATTACCTGGGACTATGATCCTTTGTTTGCCGCCTTTCGACGGCAACTAGAGTCTCAGGGGCTACTATCTGCATAGGGCACACCTAGCGTGTGCGGTACCATCAAAAAAAAATATTACCTTGCAGACCTCAAAGCCTCTTAGCAGGCTCATAAAAGCTTCATGCAACCCGCTTTCGGCGGATGAAACCCTCTCAACCACCGTACCCATTAATGTACGATGCGCCTCTGAGATAGCCGCTTGCTCCAGAAGATTCATCAGTGCGTCCGGTCACGCACCGGCAGTTCCGGACTCTTTCTGTTGCTCCCCTTAGGAGCCGAATACTTCGGACTTCGGGTGGCCGAAGGGTTACCTTCTGGCCTTGGTGGATCAGGAGAAATCCTCCGTGACGACACCTCAGGGTCGTCCGCCTCATGAGGCGGGGAGGCGTTTCGCTCTCCATCATCCCCAGAAGAAGATCCCCCGAAGACAAACTCTATCGAGAAGGGCTACGATCCGAACTACAAGACATACGTCTTGGTTATTGTCCTCAGAAATAAAGCAAGATATATTCACTATAAAGTACTTTTGTTTACTTACAGCTCGGTGGAGGGTTGATCCCCTTGCGGGCACTGTGCGGTAAGGATGCCCTCCGGGGCAGGGCCCCCTGACGAAGGTTTCTTCCCTCATTTGGAAACCATTGTTTCCAAGTCTTCAGATGTCACATCCTAGTTAGTTCATGCATTAGAGTGTTGCATCATGTCTATATTTCACAGAAACCTGAAATGGGGATGCCAGAAACCCCCAGCACCCCCCCTGGAACAACTAGGGTTTACTAAAATTCTTTTCAATGAACCTGAAATGCCCTCCATAAATGTTCACCACCTTTTGGTCTTGGCTAAAACCTCTACCAAAAATGGTTTCATATTTTTGGAGGCCATCTTGGATTTTTGCACAAGCCATAAGTATTTGCATTGGGCATTTTAAATGCTATAAATGCAAATAATCTTGAAGGTATTTTTAGGCTGTTGGGAATAATCTCAAAGGTGCCCCAGAATATTTTCAGGATTTTTCCAAATGAAATAGTATTTTTACTATTTCAAAACACAGTATAGAAATAAATAAAAAGAGAAAAAACAGAAGGCAGAGAAACTCACCTGGCGGCCCAGCACTGTGCTGGCCCGCGCCAGTCAGCTGCCTGCTCTCGCCAGAGCAGGCAGAGAGGTGACGCCGGCGAGCGTGAGCTCGCCACGGCGCCAGCTGCTTGCCGCCCTCGCCGCGGATGCGCTGGCCGACCTCCCTCGACGCGCCCCGAGCCTCTGGACACCGTCATTCTCCCCCGTTGCCTCTCCCTCGCCTTCTCCCCACCATGGCCGACGCCGCCGCAGACACCTCACCGGAGTAACCACGCCCACCGTCGACTTCGCGCCACTCCACCGTGTCCTACAGCACCGCCGTCGCCCACTCCTTCGAGCAAGCCGAGCCCCGAGCGCTCGGTTGCCCCGAAGCTTCGCCACCGACCTCGCCTTCGCCGCTCACCGTCGGAGATCCCCTCCGCCGTCGCCACTGCTACAGCTCGTCTCCGACCTCGCCGCCTGCTCCGTCGCAACCGCCGTGAGCATGGCCACCTTCCCATCCTCTCCTCTCTCTCTCTCGAGCTCTGTAGCCACCGCACGAAGCTCACCCGTACGCGCCGCCGCACGAGCTCGTCGCCGACGAGGCTCCGGCCATCCAACGGCCGCATCACCGTAGCCATTAGCTTCACCGCAACGCCAGGAACCCGTAGCACCCTCACACGTTCCTCGCCGTGCTCTCTAGCTACGGTTTCAACCACGCCCGTACCCCGGCAGCCGCCCGGCTCGTCGCCGGCGTCGATTCCGGCGACCCCGAGCTCCACTACCACCACCAGTCGACGCGGTTCGCCCCCAGCTACACGTAGGTACTCTCCGCCGTCCTTTTGGTCGCCGGAGGAGCAATCCCGCACACCACCGCCGCGTCTGGACGTCGCCGGCGGCTAAACGCCGGCGAGTCAACGTGGTTAGACCACGGTTTGACCCCCCAGGGTCACTGACAAGTGGGGCCCGCCTGCTGATTAACCTAAGTTAGAGATTAAAACTAATCCTAAATAACTAATTATCTAACAGTGACACTGACACAGGGGACCCACACGTCAGGTTTGACCTGGACGACCCCGTTGACCTGCTGACGTCACACTGACGTCAGGCTGACGCAGTAAAGCATTTACTGGAATTATTCTTATATTGGAAATTCCAGAAATTATCACAAACTTCAAAAAATCATAGAAAATAATCTATAGCTCAGAATGAAAAGATTTATATATGAAAAATGATCAGAAAAATCCATTCTATCCATCTGTACTGGTTTCATGCATGATTAAGCAAGTTAACCTACTGTTTTATACAGAACAAGATAAAGCATTAATATGGGCCATTTATGAACTTGGAATTTGAATCTTTGATTCAAATTAGTCCAAACCCATCTGGTCTTAGTTGCATTAGCCCAACACATCCATCTTGCCATGTCTCATGCATGCATCATATTGTTGCACTTGCTTGGTGTTGATTGTGCTTCGGTATGCTCATCGTGGTAGGTCCTGCCTCCGAGGATATTCACGAGTATCCAACTGAAGGGCAGTATCCCACCACCACTCCGTCAGGCAAGCAACCCATTGATCATTTCGATACAAACCCATCTTCTCGCTTCTGCTCTCGTTTACTGCATTAAGACAACGCGATTCAAACTGCTGTGTGTTGCGGTAGTTGAACCCACTTTCCTTTGCATGACCTGTCATTGCCACAGTAACTAGATGAAACCCACTAGCATGTGTAGGAGTTGATTGAGCCATGTTGTGTGTTCCTACAATGCTATGCTTGCTATGCTTAGAGTTGTGTCAGGTCTGGCTCATCAGGGTGATGAACTAGAGTGAAAGTGTGTGTGTCGGTAAAGAGAGTGAAGTGTTGAACACGATTTGGTAAAGGTATCGATGGGAGGCCATGTAGGAGTACATGGTGGGTTGTTTCATTGAGACCGTCCCTAAGAACTGAGATCTGTATGCGTGATTTAAGATTCAGCTACTACCACACATTGGGCCCGAAACCAATGGACCCCCTCGGCTTCTTATTCACCCTTGTCCTCTGTCCAGGAGTTGCACGTAGTTTCTGGTGTTTGTAGTAAGCTGGAGGCCGTGGACAGCGCTGACCAAGGGGTGGGCTGTGATGCGGTAGGCTCGTGGCCCGGTGTACCGAGTCGCCCGTTTGGTGACCGGGAACCCTGCACACATCGTTCGGGGCCGTATGTGGAAACCTCGGCCGGACTCCCTGCGGATGGAACCTGAATAGGCGATAAACCTGGACTAGAGACTCGAGTGTTTAGGTAGGCTGTGGCCGACACCCACGTTGGGCTTCCGCTTGAAGGTTGCCGAGTACACGTCGTGTAGCGACGATAAGTGGTGAGAGCGTGTGTGACGAAGTACACCCCTGCAGGGTATGAAACTATTCGAATAGCCGCGTCCGCGGTAAAGGACTACTTGGTCGCTTATGCAGTTCATAGACAAGTAAATGGATACTACTAAAAGCCTCAAGATAAGTGTGAGTACCGCGGATGGCCCTCTCGTGGATGACGAGGGAGGATCCACGGTGGAGTATTGAATTGGTGATTAGTGGACTCGTGTGCGAAAACTATTTCACAAGTGGTGTATCGTAGGATAGCTTAGCCAAGAGTCAAAGCTGGCTTGCTGCAATAACCCCACTACCTTCTTGAGAATGAACATGTATAGTAGGATCTGTTGTAAGACTTGCTGAGTACCTTTGTACTCATGTTGCTTTAATTACTGTTTTCAGACGACAACACCGCCCCTTCTGACGGGTTCTACGTAGAACTCGACGACGACGAGTGACTTGCCACCCAGGTGGTGATCTAGGCTTGTGAAGGGCCTATGTAGATAGACAGGCTTCGTCAAGCCTTCTTTCTTTCTAGAGTCTGTACCCAGACAGTTTGCTTCCGCATGTGCTTGTATGATTGTATGACTTGAGTGTCGGGTCATGTGACCCCTATCTGTATGAACAAGTTATGTAAGGCTCTCCGGAGCCCTTTAAATAAAGTACTTGAGTTGTAGAGTTTTGTTGTGATGCCATGTTGTATTTGCACATATCGAGCATATTGTGTGTATGTTTGAAATGCTTGGTATGTGTGGGATCCGACAATCTAGTTGTTTATCTTTAGCAGCCTCTTATGGGGAAATGTAGTCTGGTGCCTCCTTGAGCCATAGTAGTCCGCTACAGCCCGGTTCACCGGAGTCCTGCTAGCCCAGCACTACTGCTCTGGACACTTGACTGGCCGGCATGTGAGTCATATCGTTCCTGTGTCTGTCCCTTCGGGGAAATGTCACGCGGTGACATCCGGAGTCCTGCCTAGCCTGCTACAGCCCGGGTTCCCGGAGTCCTGTTAGCCTAGTGCTACAGCCCGGATTCACACGCTGCTGACCGACACGTTCGATGTGGACTCATGTATGCCTGTCCCCATACGTTAGTGCCGCTTTGGGTTCACGAGTAGCCATGTCGGCCCGGGTTCTCTGTCATATGGATGCTAGCGACATTGTCATATACGTGAGCCAAAAGGCGCAAACGGTCCTGGGCCATGGTAAGGCGACACCCGTGGGAGTACCGTGCGTGAGGCCGCAATGTGATATGAGGTGTTACAGGCTAGATCGGTGTGACTTGGAATCGGGGTCCTGACATCAGAGGTGGTCCTCTTCCTTCCTTGGGGAGAGGGAATTTTAGATTCTTCTCCCCGGTTATCCTCCTTCGTGGAGACACTAATTCCCCCGGTTTGGATGAGTAATGAGTGAGGCCCGCTTTCGGCTTCTTTATTCCTCCCTTTATCTTCCCCTGATGGTGCTTGATAAGGCGCGAGCTCAAGCATTCTGGCTAGTACTGGATCCCCTGAGCCTTCGGGAAGGGGGGCCGAACACCTGATCATCTTCGCCTTTTTTATCCAGTCCTGGTCAAAGAGTGACTTTTCAGAATGATGTTGTGATAAATAAAGAGACATCATGTTCGGCCGAAGAATTACTTACTTGGGTGTCTGGACGATTACAGTTTAGACCCGCATCCTCGGTGGTGTCCGGACACTTTATTCGTGATCCGAAGAACAATCTATACATCTCTTCAAGCGCCACGCCGAAGAATTGTTGAATGGTTCGCGGTCCTTCCGGGTTGAACTCCCACATACGGAGAGATCGACGTTGGCATGGCAGGACCCGACGAACTAGCATGACTTGCATTATCTTGACAAGGCTGACATCTCTCTTGAGGAGATCTCGGATGCGACTCTACAATGTAGGCATGTCATTAGCCGGCCCCCAGTCCAGCCCCTTGTTAACCCATGACACCAGTTGTGGCGGGGGGGGGGCGAACGGAAGGCAGGGGCAGCTACCCACTTAGTACTTCAGGGAGCCGTGATGTAAAACCACTCCCGCTGCCATAAGTTGGACATCTCTGGGAAGGATCCCTTTGGCCATGGAGCATCGACGCCTTTGCTTATTATGGCACCTCCGCACTCTGCGTGTCGCCCATCGATCATCTTCGGCTTCACATTGAAGGTCTTGAGCCATAAGCCGAAGTGTGGGGCGATGTGGAGGAAGGCCTCACATACGACGATAAATGACGAGATGTGAAGGATGGAATCCGGGGCCAGATCATGGAAATCGAGCCCGTAATAGAACATAAGTCCTCTAACAAAGGGATCAAGACTAAAGCCTAGCCCTCGGAGGAAGTGGGAAACAAATACGACACTCTCGTTAGGTTCGGGAGTGGGGATGACCTGCCCTTGAGCAGGCAGCATGTGCGAGATTTCGGCGGTCAGATACCTGGCCTCTCTTAGCTTCTTGATGTCCTCCTCTGTGACAGAGGAGGCCATCCACCGGCCTTGAAGGTTGGATCCGGACATGATTGAAGGTCCGAAGCGCTTAGCCTGAGCCTTGAGTGTTGGAATTTGAGGTGGGGGGAAGGGAAGGATCGAGTGCGAGAAGAAAAGGACAGGCCTTGGCCCCTTTATAAAGAGGGTGAATATCAAGCGTCCTCCATGTGACCGTTTGGAACTTGCCTAAAATCGAGGAGTCATACCAGCAGGAACGATTGGGTTACCCATACCCGTATTGATGAGAATCCCGTGATAAGGGGAACACGATCTCTGCTTGGACAAGACATGCGAATAAAACCGCCTCGCAATACGTGCAGTGGCAGGCTGGGAAAAACGGTTCGTAATGACCGGACCGCGGCAGGACGTCACGTTATGAAAAGTTGTCAGCAGATTAGATTTGTGGAAATATTATACTCTCTACGGTGGTATATGGAATTTGTTTTGCAGAGCCGAACACGCTCCTTGTGTTCGAAATCATCTATGGAGTATTCAGAGGAGGAACCCGCCTTGCAATGCCGAAGACAATCTGCGCGCCGGACTCATCATCATTGAAGCCTGGTTCAGGGGCTACTGAGGGAGTCCTGGATTAGGGGGTCCTCGGACAGCCGGACTATATCCTTTGGCTGGACTGTTGGACTATGAAGATACAAGATTGAAGACTTCGTCGCGTGTCCGGATGGGACTCTCCTTGGCGTGGAAGGCAAGCTTGGCAATACGGATATGTAGATCTCCTCCCTTGTAACCGACTCTGTGTAACCCTAGCCCCCTCCGGTGCCTATATAAACCGGAGGGTTTAGTCCGTAGGACAAGAACAACAATCATAATCATAGGGTAGCTTCTAGGGTTTAGCCTCTACGATCTCGTGGTAGATCAACTCTTGTAATACTCATATCATCAAGATCAATCAAGCAGGAAGTAGGGTATTACCTCCATCGAGAGGGCCCAAACCTGGGTAAACATTGTGTCCCCCACCTCCTGTTACCATCCGCCTTAGACGCACAGTTCGGGAGCCCCTACCCGAGATCCGCCGGTTTTGACACCGACAGTAGGAATCACTGGAACAGATTTCTGTGATGAACTACTTTCCAATAAGGGAGCAGGTACAGTTACCTCATCAAGTTCTACTTTCCTACCACTCACTTCTTTCGAGAGAAACTCCTTCTCTAGAAAGGATCCATTCTTAGCAACGAATATCATGCCTTCGGATCTGTGATAGAAGGTGTACCCAACAATCTCCTTTGGGTATCCTATGAAGACACATTTCTCCGATTTGGGTTCGAGCTTATTAGGTTGAAGCTTTTTCACATAAGCATCGCATCCCCAAAATTTAAGAAACGACAATTTGGGTTTCTTGCCAAACCACAGTTCATAAGGTGTCGTCTCAACGGATTTAGATGGTGCCCTATTTAACGTGAATGCAGCTGTCTCTAAAGCATAACCCAAAAACGATAGCGGTAAATCAGTAAGAGACATCATAGATCGCACCATATCTAATAAAGTACGATTACGACGTTCGGACACACCATTACGCTGTGGTGTTCCGGGTGGCGCGAGTTGCGAAACTATTCCGCATTGTTTCAAATGAAGACCAAACTCATAACTCAAATATTCTCCTCCACGATCAGATCATAGAAATTTTATTTTCTTGTTACGATGATTTTCCACTTCACTCTGAAATTCTTTGAACTTTTCAAATGTTTCAGACTTATGTTTCATCATGTAGATATACCCATATCTGCTCAAATCATCTGTGAAGGTAAGAAAATAATGATACCCGCCGCGAGCATCAACACTCATCGGACCGCATACATCAGTATGTATTATTTCCAACAAGTCTGTTGCTCGCTCCATTGTTCCGGAGAACGGAGTCTTAGTCATCTTGCCCATGAGGCATGGTTCGCAAGCATCAAGTGATTCCAAAAGCTCATCAACATGGAGTTTCTTCATGCGCTTTACACCAATATGACCTAAACGGCAGTACCACAAATAAGTTGCACTATCATTATTAAACTTATATCTTTTACCTTCAATACTATGAACATGTGTATTACTACTATCAAGATTTAGTAAAAATAGACCACTCATCAAGGGTGCAAGACCATAAAAGATATTACTCATATAAATAGAACAAACATTATTCTCCGATTTAAATGAATAACCGTGTCGCATCAAACAAGATCCAGATATAATGTTCATGCTCAACGCTGGCACCAAATAACAATTATTTAGGTCTAAAACTAATCCCGAAGGTAGATGTAGAGGTAGCGTGCCGACGGCGATCACATCGACTTTGGAACCATTTCCCCCGCGCATCGTCACCTCGTCCTTAGCCAATCTTCGCTTAATCCGTAGCCCCTGTTTCGAGTTGCAAATATTAGCAACAGAACCAGTATCAAATACCCAGGCGCTACTGTGAGCATTAGTAAGGTACACATCAATAACATGTATATCAACTATACCTTTCACTTTGCCATCCTTCTTCTCCGCCAAATACTTGGGGCAGTTCCGCTTCCAGTGACCAGTCCCTTTGCAGTAGAAGCACTCAGTCTCAGGCTTATGTCCAGACTTGGGCTTCTTCACTTGAGAAGCAACTTGCTTGCTGTTCTTCTTGAAGTTCCCCTTCTTCCCTTTACCCTTTTTCTTGAAACTGGTGGTCTTGTTGACCATCAACACTTGATGCTCTTTCTTGATTTCTACCTCCGCAGCCTTTAGCATCGCGAAGAGCTCGGGAATTGTCTTATCCATCCCTTGCGTATTATAGTTCATCATGAAGCTCTTGTAGCTTGGTGGCAGTGATTGAAGAACTCTGTCAATGACACTATCATCAGGAAGATTAACTCCTAGTTGAGTCAAGTGGTTGTGGTACCCAGACATTCTGAGTATATGTTCACTGACAGAACTATTCTCCTCCATCTTGCAGCTGTAGAACTTATTGGAGACTTCATATCTCTCAATTTGGGAATTTGCTTGAAATATTAACTTCAACTCTTGGAACATCTTATATGCTCCACGACGTTCAAAACGTCGTTGAAGTCCCGGTTCTAAGCCGTAAAGCATGGCACACTGAACTATCGAGTAGTCATCAGCTTTGCTCTGCCAGACGTTCATAACATCTTGCATTGCTCCTGCAGCGGGTTTGTCACCTAGCGGTGCTTCCAGGACGTAATTCTTCTGTGCAGCAATGAGGATAATCCTCGAGTTACAGACCCAGTCCGTGTAATTACTACCATCATCTTTCAACTGAGCTTTCTCTAGGAACGCATTAAAATTCAACGGAACAACGGCATGGGCCATCTATCTACAACAACATAGACATGCAAAATACTATCAGGTACTAAGTTCACGATAAATTAAAGTTCAATTAATCATATTACTTAGGAACTCCCACTTAGATAGGCATCCCTCTAATCATCTAAGTGATCACATGATCCATATCAACTAAACCATGCATGTCCGATCATCACGTGAGATGGAGTAGTTTTCAATGGTGAACATCACTATGTTGATCATATCTATTGTATGATTCACGCTCGACCTTTCGGTCTCAGTGTTCCGAGGCCATACTAGGCTCGTCAAGTTTAACCCGAGTATTCTACATGTGCAAAACTAGCTTGCACCCGTTTTATGTGAACGTAGAGCTTATCACACCCGATCATCACGTGGTGTCTCGGCACGATGAACTTTCGCAACGGTGCATACTCAGGCAGAACACTTGTACCTTGAAATTTAGTGAGAGATCATCTTATAATGCTACCACCGAACAAAGCAAAATAAGATGCATAAAGGATAAACATCACATGCAATCAATATAAGTGATATGATATGGCCATCATCATCTTGTGCCTTTGATCTCCATCTCCAAAGCACCGTCATGATCACCATCGTCACCGGCGCGACACCTTGATCTCCATCGTAGCATCGTTGTCGTCTCGCCAACTATTGCTTCTATGACTATCGCTACCGCTTAGTGATAAAGTAAAAACAATTACAGGGCGATTGCATTGCATACAATAAAGCGACAACCATATGGCTCCTGCCAGTTGCCGATAACTCTGTTACAAAACATGATCATATCATACAATAAAATTTAGCATCATGTCTTGACCATATCACATCATAACATGCCCTGCAAAAACAAGTTAGACGTCCTCTACTTTGTTGTTGCAAGTTTTACGTGGCTGCTACGGGCTGAGCAAGAACCGTTCTTACCTACGCATCAAAACCACAACGATTTTTCGTCAAGTGTGTTGTTTTAACCTTCAACAAGGACCGGGCGTAGCCACACTCGATTCAACAAAGTTGGAGAAACTAAGACCCGCTAGCCACCTGTGTGCGAAGCACGTCGGTAGAACCAGTCTCGCGTAAGCGTACGCGTAATGTCGGTCCGGGCCGCTTCATCCAACAATACCGCCGAATCAAAGTATGACATGTTGGTAAGCAGTATGACTATTATCGCCCACAACTCTTTGTGTTCTACTCGTGCATATAACATCTACGCATAGACCTGGCTCTGATGCCACTGTTGGGGAACACAGTAATTTCAAAAAAAATCCTACACACAAGCAAGATCCATCTAGGTGATGCATAGCAATGAGAGGGGAGAGTATTGTCCACGTACCCTCGTATACCGTAAGCGGAAGCGTTATGACAATGCGGTTGATGTAGTCGTACGTCTTCATGATCCGACCGATCCTAGCACCGAAGATACGGCACCTCCGCGATCTGGACACGTTCAGCTCGGTGACGTCCCATGAACTCTAGATCCAGCTGAGGTCGGGGGAGAGTAGCATCAGCACGATGGCGTGGTGGCGGTGATAATGAAGCTATCGGCGCAGGGCTTCGCCTAAGCACTGCAACGATATGACCGAGGTGGAAATCTGTGGAGGGGGGCACCGCACACGGCTAAACAATCAACATGTGTGTCTATGGGGTGCCCCCTCCCCCGTATATAAAGGAGTGGAGGAGGGGAAGGGCCGGCCCTCTCATGGCGCGCCCAGGGGGGAGTCCTACTCCCGGTGGGAGTAGGATTCCCCCTTCCCTAGTTGGAGTAGGAGAGGAAGGAAGGAGGAGAGAGGGAGAAGGAAAGGGGGGCCGTCCCCCCCACCCAATTCGGATTGGGCTTGGGGGGGCGCAGCCTCCACCTGGCCGCCTCTTCCTCTCTCCCACTAAGGCCCATAGACTCCCCGGGGGGTTCCGGTAACCCCCCGGTACTCCGGTAAATGCCCGAACTCACCCGGAACCATTCCGATGTCCAAACATAGCCTTCCAATATATCGATCTTTATGTCTCGACCATTTCGAGACTCCTCATCATGTCCGTGATCACATCTGGGACTCCGAACAACCTTTGGTACATCAAAACACAGAAACTCATAATACCAATCGTCATCGAACGTTAAGTGTGCGGACCCTACTGGTTCGAGAACTATGTAGACATGACCGAGACTCATCTCCAGTCAATAACCAATAGTGGAACCTGGATGCTCATATAGGTTCCTACATATTCTACGAAGATATTTACCGGTCAAACCGCATAACAACATACGTTGTTCCCTTTGTCATCGGTATGTTACTTGCTCGAGATTCGATCGTCGGTATCTCAATACCTAGTTCAATCTTGTTACCGGCAAATCTCTTTACTCGTTCCGTAATGCATCATCCCATAACTAACTCATTAGTCACATTGCTTGCAAGGCTTATAGTGATGTGCATTACCGAGAGGGCCCAGAGATACCTCTCCGACAATCGGAGTGACAAATCCTAATCTCGATCTATGCCAACTCAACAAACACCATCGGAGACACCTGTAGAGCATCTTTATAATCACCCAGTTACGTTGTGACGTTTGATAGCACACTAGTTCCTCGGTATTCGGGAGTTGCATAATCTTATAGTCATAGGAACATGTATAAGTTATGAAGAAAGCAATAGCAATAAACTAAACGATCATAGTGCTAAGCTAACAGATGGGTCAAGTCAATCACATCATTCTCTAATGATGTGATCCCGTTCATCAAATGACATCTCTTTGTCCATGGCTAGGAAACTTAACCATCTGATTACCGAGCTAGTCAAGTAGAGGCATACTAGTGACACTCTGTTTGTCTATGTATTCACACATGTACTAAGTTTCTGGCTAATACAATTCTAGCATGAATAATAAACATTTATCATGGCATAAGGAAATATAAATAACAACTTTATTATTGCCTCTAGGGCATATTTCCTTCAAATTTGTCGTCATATTATCTGATTGCCATTTTATTTGTCGTCGTATTATCCGTTACCCTATGTGGCATTTTCAATTATCCGGAATACGAGTTGAAAACACGAACAAAGCAAATGCGAATTGAGCGGGGCCATGGGATCACAAGCAAACACCCTCCGTCCAGGTGCTTTAATTAACCATGTGTTAAACAGTGGCTCAGCCGCCATTAATGGAGAAGTTGTGAGCGAGGCGGGCGGCTGGTGGATGGAGCTCAAAGAGCTCGCTTCCCGGTGAGCACGCGCGGCCTTGGCTGCTCGCACGGGTCCCCTCAAGCCTGCGAGGTGGACAGTTCGCACGTGTCCCGTCGAGCCTGCGTGGCGGACTGCTCGCAGGCATCCCATTGAGCCTGCACGGCGGACTTCTCGCGCTCGTCCCGTCTAATCAAACATTTGCACGCACACCACCGAGTATGGTTAAATTTTGGCACAAAATACAAAGATGACCAATGAACGAGGACGGAGGTAGTGATGAAATGGCTAAATGAACCCTGAACAGTTTCAAATTTCAGCACGACACTCCTGTTATTCTATGTTCCGTGTAGAAAACAAAATACAAGGCAAGAAGAGGTAGCGATTATCGTTTCGCCCACAAGAGGGGCATGTTTCCCTACCGGAACCACGAGGGTTGCGAGAAGCTTCGGTTTGTAAGAGGCTTGTAATATAGCTTGGCCCAAATTGGACAATTTTTTTACCATGACATATACGTGCCATGCCAAGTTTCATGACTTTCTGGTGAGTTTAGGATTTACAGAGATTTAAAAACCGAGATTCGTAATGTTTGAGGCCAAGCTAGGACGCAAAGACAGTTGAATTCATTCCCATTCCTTCGTTGGGACCTAAACATGCACCCCAAGGACACGTGTACGATTTTTCTAGCCATTTTGGTGCACTGGAGCATGTATTTGTAGTTCGGATTTGAATTATGGACATTAAATGCCTAGAAAACTCAATTAATGTGTAAAAAAGGTCAAACGAACCCTGAATAATTCCAAAGTTCAGTGTGAATCTCCCGTTGTTACATGTTGCGTGTAGAAGAAAATACAAGGCGAGAAGAGGGAGCGATTATCATTTCACCCACAAGGGGACACGTTTCTCTATCGAAACCACGAGGGCTCTTGCGAGAGGCTCCAGTTTGTAAGAGGTTTGTAATCAATCTTGGCTCAAATTGGACAATTTTTTTACCACGACATATATGTGCCATGACATGACACGATGCCAACTTTCATGATTTTTTGGTGAGTTTTGTATTTACGGGGATTTAAAAACCGAGATTCCAAATGTTTGAGGACGAGCCAGGACGCCGATACGGTTGTAATTCATTCCCATTCCTTGCATGGGACCTAAACATGCACCCAAGGACACATGTATGATTTTTCTAGCCATTTTTGTGAACTGGAGCATGTATTTGTAGTTCAGATTTGAATTATGGACATTAAATGCCTAGGAAACTCAATTAATGTATAAAAAGGCCAAACGAACCCTGAATAATTTTAAATTTTAGCACGGATTTCCTGTCGTTCCATGTTGCCTATAGAAAAAATATACAAGGCAAAAAGAGGCAACGATTATCATTTTGCCCACAAGGGGGACACGTTTCCCTATCGGAACCACGAGGCTTCTTGAGAGAAGCTCCGGTTTGTAAGAGGCTTGTAATAAAACTTGCCCCAAAATGGACAAAAAAATTACATGACATATATGTGCCATGTCATGAGACCATGCCAAGTTTCATGATTTTCGGGTGAGTTTTGGATTTACGAGGATTTAAAAACCAAGATTCACAATGTCCGAGGCTGAGCCAGATGTCGAGATAGCTGTAATTCATTCCCATTCTTTGCATGGGACCTAAAGATGCATCCAAGGATACATATGTTTTTTGTAGCCATTTTGGTGCACTAATTTGAATTATGCACATTAAATTAATGCTTATAAAACTTAATTATAATGTATAAAAAAGGCCAAACAAACCCTGAATATTTAAAGCAGTTCTGGTCAACCGTCTGCCACCTGTGGGTAAGCACTGTGTGCATGCGTCATGCTAGCTCACGCTTCCTTCTTTACTAAGTTTTCCATATTAATGTTGCTATATATCCAAACACGTTACCGTTTCCCGCCACTCTTCCCATCGGTTTCCCACCTCTTCTCCCATCGGTTTCCCGCCTCTTCTCCCATCGGTTTCCTGCTGCCAGTGTCAGTGCTCATAGAAGGCTAGGCGACGACACACCGGCCATGTAAATATTTGCACACAGTTTCTAAAAGAACAAACGTGTGTGATAGTAGGGAGTAGGTCCCATAGAGTGACCAGCGTGAAATGCCTTAAAGGCAAGGAGGCAATTCTTGTCATCAAGGGGCAGCTTCCCATCCGCTAACCTAGTTGAATAGAACGTAGAAGTTAAGCATGCTGGGGCTGGAGTAGTCTAAGGATGGGTGAACCGGTGGGAAGTTGCATATCTCAAGCTTCATGAAAGCGCCATGATATGGTCATTATAGACATTTATCATCTAAATGTATCTGTAGTGACCTGTCATGACGATTATATAAACCTTGGGATAATTGTTTTGGTAATTTGTGAATATGTTTTTATTGGTTATTTTTTGTTCTCAGAAATGGGAGAATGGTCGACATCTGTAGGCCCACACAAACTATCCCTTTGGCCCAACGCACGAGAAGGGTTTCCTCTTTTCCTCTGTGTGCTATGTTAGAGCAAATCAAGTTTCAGCACATGCATTGGACGACACCCCCTACCCCTGCCCCTCACCCGCCTCGAAGTTGCAGAACCGACATCGTACGTCTTTAACCTGGCCGAGGGGTACGATGTTCAGTTTGTAATGTTACTAATGATGGTGGTGCCCCATCGAAATTTACAGAGAATTATTTTGGAATATTCGTGAATTTTGGGAGGTGGAATCAATGTAAACGGGGCCCATAGGCCCCAAGATACACCAGGGCACGCCAGGGGGTGCCAGGAGTGCCTAGGTGGCTTATGCCCTCCTCATAAGGCGGTTGGGGCCCTTCTTCTGGCGCAAGAAAGATAATTTTATGAAAAAAAGGTGTAAACATTTCGGCGCAATCAGAGTTACGGATCTCTGGGAATTTAAGAAACCGTGAAGGGCCAGATCTGGGGAACGCGAAATAGAAGAGAACAGAGAGACAGATCCAATCTCGGAGGGGCTCCCGCCCCTCCGCCACTATGGAGGCCATGGACCAGAGGGGGAACTCTCCTCCCATCTAGGGGGAGGCCAAGGAATAAGAAGAAGGAGGGGGGCTCTCTCCCCCTCTCTTCTGGTAGCGCCGAACGCCGCCGGGGCAAGGATCGTGACGGCGATCTAGATCAACAATCTTGCTACGGTCAACACCAACTCTCTCCCTCTCTATGCAGCGGTGTAACGTCCCTTCTCCCTGATTTAATCTCTACTTAAACATGGTGCTCAACTCCATATATTATTTCCCAATGATATTTGGCTATCCTATGATGTTTGCGTAGATCCGTTTTGTCCTGTGGGTTAATCGTGATCTTGGTTGGTATGATTGTATATTTTATTTATGGTGCTGTCCTACGGTGCCCTCCGACTCATGCAAACGTGAGGGGTCCTTGTTGTAGGGTGTTGTAATATGTTCATAATTCGCTTATGGTGGGTGGCGTGAGTGAAGAAGCACATACCTAAGTAAGTGGGTTGTTGCATACGGGAGTAAAGAGAACTTGATACTTAATGCTATGGTTGGGTTTCACGACCTTAATGATATTTAGTAGGTGCGGGTGCTTGCTAGAGTTCCAATCATAAGTGCATATGATCCAAGTAGAGAAAGTGTGTTAGCTCATGCCCCTCCCTCATATAAAATTGCAAGAATTATTACCAGTCTAGTTATTGATTACCTGAGGACAAATGACTTTCTTGTTGAAAAAAGCTACCCACTTCTATTACCTTACTCATAGTTTTATTCTCGCAAAGTACTCGTAGTTTTATTCTTGCAAAATAGTTTCATACTTGTTTCAGGTAAAGCAAATGTCAAGTGTGCGTAGAGTTGTATCGGTGGTCGATAGAATTTGAGGGAATATTTGTTCTACCTTTAGCTCCTCATTGGGTTCGACACTCTTATTTCAAAAAAGGGTACAGACGATCCCCTATACTTGTGGGTTATCAGTGCTATGCTAATCATGGAGTTCGAGAAGACCGTCGTCGGAAGGCCGCCAGCTCGTCCTTTTAGCCTATATTTTATTATAATTGTATGCATATGTGCGTCACGAGTGTTTTGGGCGTTGCCGCATGTGGCATTTTAAATTATCCTGAATATGTAAGACAATTATTAACCATTACCATTGTAAATTTGCCTCAACGGCGAGTAGAGGGCGCACAGAGACGCCAGAGCGGAGCGTGCCACAGCCGCCTCAATGGCGGGCAAAACACGCAGACGGACACGAGCAAAGCGCGCTGCGGCCGTCTCAATGGCGAGCGACCACATGGTCAAACTTCTGGCACCCCGTGGGAGGCGCGACGGTGCATCCATCGGACACGATGGTGATATATTGACCGTGTGTGATAGTGGGCAGACACGTACACATACATCCGAGAACGTGGGCCCATGTTTTCGGCTTTGGATGCGTGGCATATGGTTGATCCATAAGAACTATTTGCGATGAGCCAGAACAACAGAAACATGCTTTGTAGGCCCAGAACCATCAATAAATTTTGACCTTGTTTCTCGTCCCACTGCAGATTACAACGCAATAAGTAATTGCAAATATGTTCACACCGATCAAACTAATATGTGGTCACACTTAGCACCGGGCTATAAAAACAACCCACTCGAAAATTACTTCACGGTTCCTCTCCTCATCACGCACAAAATTGGTGTTTCCTGTCAAGTCGTTCCGCCATAAGCGGTAGGAGGAGTTTCGGGTGGACATATAACCAGACAGCAAAGACCATTGCCACAAAAGCACTAGAGAGGTCCCGCCACCAAGCGGCAGCCGCAGCAGAGATGTCCCGACACGCCGCGGAGCCCTCGAACGAGCTCTCACAAGCGCACTCGCCGCATTGGCGATCGCGACGAGCTCACATTGTAGAAGTCCTTGGCCGGTGATGACAACATTCTCGCTGGCCTCATTAAGCAGCAGGAGATGGTCGATGGCTTGATGAAGCTGCTTGAGATCAGCGATGCCTCGGTTGAGAAGGCGACTGGCCTCGTCGAGCAACTCATGGGTGACAATGCGAAGCTCCTCAAGGCGCTCGCCGAGAAGGAGGAGGCCGCCGGCTGGAAGATGCTGCATGAGCAGAGCAGTGCCTCGAGGATGACGCTGACAATGGTCGTCGAGGAACTGATGGGTGACTTGAGGAAGCTCCAGATCGAGCGCGAGTAGGAGGTGGAGGAATCCGTGGCAGCTTTCAAGCAAAGTCATGAGGAATTGAAGAAGGAGCTAGAGCATGTCATCGCCCGGCGATCCATCAAGGAGTAGAGAAAGTAGCGACCCAGATCGTTGCCTGCGATTTCCTTCTTCTCTTGCCCCCGCGTCTTCCGGGCTTTGCCGCACGTGGCATTTTAAATTATCCAGAATATGTAAGACAATTATTATCCACGCCATTGTAAATTTGTTGTCATATTATCTGTTGCCATTGTATTTGTCGTCGTATTATCCGTTGCCCTATGTGGAATTTTAAATTAGGCCGGAATATGAGTTGAAACATGAACAAAGCAAATGCTAATGTTGAGCGGGTCCATGAGATCACAAGCAAACACCCTCCGTCCAGGTGCTTTAATTAACCGCGTGTTAAACAATGACTCGGCCGCCATTAATGGAGAAGTTGTGAGCGAGGCGGGCGGCTGGTGGATGGTGTCGGGTCTGGGGTTCCAGCAAAACCCTTAAGGTTCGAACTCTGGGGTGCACGCGAAGCTCTTTCCCTCCTACCGATCAACGCCCTAGCTCGCTAAGATCTCGCGGACGAACTCGACGATCTCGCAACACAGAAAGACACGAGATTTATACTGGTTCGGGCCACCGTTGTGGTGTAATACCCTACTCCAGTGTGGTGGTGGTGGATTGCCTCTTGGGCTGATGATGAACAGTACAAGTGGAAGAACTGCCTCCTGAGGTTGAGGTGTTCTTGTGTTTGGTGTGTGTCTAGGAATTGGCTCTCGATCTGATGAGATGCCTCTGGCTTGCTTGCCCCTACTGTGGTGGCTAGTTCTACTTATATAGGCCCTGGTCCTCTCCCCAAATATTGAGCGGGAAGGGAGCCAACAACGGCGGGCAATTTGAAAGGGGACAGCTAGTACAAGCTATCCTGACAAAAGTGGTCTTCGCCTGCTAAAGGCTCTGGTGGTGACGCCGTCTTGGGCTTCATGGTGACCTCCGTCTTGCCATCCTGCTAGTCTTCGGTCTCGTTGCACTGATATGGAAACCTTTGCTTGATGCCTCGGTACTCCGCGCCCGCGCCTGCTTCCTTAGCACCAAAGAGGAAACAAGGACACTGCGCAGGCTGGCGCCCCCTGGTGTCGATCGTCATGGCTCACGTCACGAGAGCCTCGCGAGGTTTGCCCTGCCTTGATATCTCCGCTCCTCGTGAGCCTGCCGAGCATGGCCACTCCGGAGGAGGTCTTGGGTTGTCCGCCCTGCGAGGCTTGGCCCCTCGCGAGGGTCTTGAATGCCTTGTTGATGAAGGTGGGCCGTACAGGCCTGCTCGCATAGCCACGCCATGGGCCGCAGGCAGGCAAGTCTGGGGACCCCCATTCCCAGACGCCGACAGTAGCCCCCGGGCCCAAGGCGCGCTTGGGCTTGGCTTCGAGGCGAAGCCAAAGGTCAAGCGCGGAGCGCCACGGGCCCCAAAAGCCTGCGGCCTTGGTTGACGCGTGGCGGTTGATTGGACGTGGGCGTCTCCGCTTCCCCACGCTGCCTTAGAATCCGCTTGGCTACGCGGCCCCCGCAACCTACATAGTTATTCCTCCGTCGCCCGCGCCTTGCTTCCCCAATCTCTCTGCTTCCTCGAGACTCTGCTTCTCCTCTCCAATCTGACCCGCCTCCTGCCCGCTCCATCGCCATGGCGCCGAAACAAGAAGACAAGGGGAAGAAGCCCCTGTCTTCGCCGAGTGCGCCTCCGTCTGTCGAGCCTGCGGTCGGTTGATCCTTGGTGCTTAACGACGAGGCCATGGACAAGGTGCGTCCAATGCTCGCTTCTAGCTTCAACGAGTGGGGGAAGACGGTGGCTTGGCCCGCGTCTCGCGCTCGCACTGCCCGGGCAGCCACCGAGGTCCCAATATTTATCGATGCCCTTTGGGATGGCCTGATTCCTCCCTTCTCCGCCTTCTTCAACGCGATGCTTGAGCATTATCAGATCCATATGCTGCATCTCGACCCTCAATCCGTGACTCTCCTTGCCGTCTTTGCCTATGTGTGTGAAGCCATGGTGGGCATTGCTCCTTCTGTGGCCCTCCTCCGCCATTTCTTCTCATTGCATCTGATTGCCCCCGGGCAAAGCTCGGGGTGCGTGAGCTTCCAGGCCGCGGCCGCGACAGCGGGCGCGGGGATCGACTTTGAGCTTCCTCCATCCACGAGCGAGTTTCGGACTCGGTGGGTGTTTGTTGGCGCCGGTGTGCTCAGCCCCCTGCTCGATGCCCCGGTCGCGCCTGCCGTTTCCCACTCCGGTTGGAGCCACGAGAGGCTCGCGAGTCCCCGTCTTGCTCATGTCTGGTTCAGGTTGAGGAGGCTGAAGGACCGCGGCGTGACTGCGCCTATGGTGGTGAAGGAATTCATCAAGCGCCAGATCGCTCCGCTTCAGCGCCACTCTCGCCCGATGTGGACCTTGCTCAGCAGTCAGGACCATATGAGGTTTCAGGAGTCCGGGCTCCCTCTCGGGATGCGGCAAACATTGCTCAAGGTCCTGACGGGTGTCCCTTTGTCGGATGACTTGCCTGGGAAGAACTGTTTGCTGTATCGCTGCAAGAACAAGGCTGAATTTGCAGGGCGCATGCCTCCCTTTGACGAGTGGGGGCTGCGCCTGGACGGCCTGGTGGGGTCCCGTGAGAACCCTGTCTGCATGGTTCCCTTCCTTACTGCCGGCACTGAGCTCACCCCGAACATGGATGTAGGGGGGCGAGCGCAACAAGATGCTGGCGGCCCGAGTGCTGATGTGCGGACGCCGCCTGGGGCTCCTGGGGCGTCGTCCTCCGGAACCCGCAATTCTGGGATGTTGGTCGCCGAGGCGATGCAGCACGCGGCTCCCGAGGCTGAAACTCCAGAGGCCTCGGGAGGTCGCGGTGAGACGGCGCTCGGCTGTTCTCCGCAGCCAAGCACTCCTGGAGTTGTTCTCGCGGGCGCTTCTCCGGCCGCACCTCGTACTGGCCCTCACGTTCAGCGCTTCGGCCGGCTTTGCGTGGACTTCGAGGAACTCCGCAAGAGGAAAGGATCTCCGGGCGGCAGCGGTATCTTCGGGCCATTGAAGCGTCGAAAGTACATCGTCGTCGACGAGTAAGTACTGCCCCTTGTGGTTTCTTGATCGCTGCTTTCCTTCCTGACGCTGGCTCTTCAGGACCCCTTCTGCCAGGGTCGTTGCGCCCTCCGAGAAGCAATCTTCGCCTTCCTCGGCACTTCCGTTGGCCTTGTGCACCCCGAGCCTGCATGCCGCGCCCAGAACCGGGCCGGCCGAGGGGATGCGCTCGGCTGCATGGCGCCTCGAATTTGCAGCTTCGTTGCCCTTCCTGCACGGTCTGGCTTGGAGCCTGGCGGGTGTTCCCCGGACTCCTCCTCTGGTTATGGACAGTAGCTGGTTGGCTTCGGCCTTCAGCTCCTCCTCAAGCGGCGGGCCCCGTTCAGTCAGGGCCCCTCGTGAGGTTGGGCCAGCACCTGGAGCGGCACCAGCCCCCAGCCCCCTGCTGAGAGGGGGGTGCTTCGCTTAACGCCCCGCCTGCGGCCCCCGTGGCGGAGGACGAGGTGAGGCGTGCGTTGGAGTCGGAACGCGGGCGGAGCGTCGTTCGTCATGAGCTCTTCCAGAAGGCGATGGACGCGATGAGCCGACTCGGCGAAGAACTCACAAGTGTCGACTCGCGCCTTGAGGCTGAAGGTCTTCGGCTGGTGGAGGAACATCATAAGCTGCGGGTGGCCATCAACCTTGGCCGCTACCAGCGTGATCTTGACAATGCGAAGGCCGAGGCGTCCCTCAAGATTTCCCGTGAGGCTTGCTCCCGGGCCTTGGAGGAGGCTCGCGAGGCTGACTATCGTCGCGAGGCTGCAGAGAAGCGCGCGTGGGAGCTCCAAGCTTGGAGCGCGTCCCTCGAGCGCCAGGTGGAGGCGCGCAGAGCCGCCCTTGCATCACTGAGGGGGACACCCGCAGAAGAAGAGGAGGTCCGGAGGCATGAGGAGGCGCTGGCTCTGGAAGCCGTGGAGCGCAGCCTTGAGCTCGAGCGAATGGAGACGAGGGAGCGTCAAGTTGCTCAGGCGGAAGATGCCGTCGAGGCTCGCGAGGCCAAGATCCAGGAGGAAGTCAACCGCCAGGTGGCCCGGGCTCACGCGGACCTTGAAGGTCGGTACGACCTGAAACTGAAGCTTGCAGGAATTGAGGCGGCGGGCAGGACCGCCGCTCTCAGGCCCAGGTTAGACGAGGCGGAGAGGCGTGGGGAGGCCACGGCTGCCGCCTTGGTCACGGCGCAGGCGGACTTGGCCACCGCCCGCGCCGAGCTGCTTTTGCTTCAGAAACGGGTTGATGACGCCGAGGCTGTCACGCGGAAAAATAGGGAGGAAGTGCTGGAGAGGCGGACGCTGGAGCGCGTCCACGCTCCCATGCTTCAGGATCTTCGGAACAGGGCCAACACTGCCCTGGGCTATGTTTGTGACGCGAACGCCCCCCATCCTCAGGTGAATGACTACGTCAGTCACCTCCGCTTCTTCACCGACGTGGTGACATGCCTGGAGGCCCGATCTGACAAAGCTCGCAGGCTCGTGGAAGAGAGGAGTCGCGGCCTGCTCGAGCGCGCTTTCTCCCGTGTCTTCAGCCATCTCCTGAACGCCAACCCCGACTTTTGATTTCGACGCCGCCATCGCCCCCATACCTACGGTCGTCCGGGACGACCTGGCGTGGTGGGTAGAGGACAATGTGGATGCGTTGGCCAGGGCCTTCACTTTAGAGGACGACACGGTGGTGGTCGCCGCAGACAGAGGCGGCGTGGTCGATGATGGGTACGCCGGCGCTGGTGACGGTGGCGGCGGCGCCAACAATGGAGACAGCGACGCGAGCGGCGCGTCCGAAGACGACGCGGAGGACGCGGCAAGCGACATATCCGGCTAATTCCTCGTTTCTTTACTGCTTCACCCTGTATGCAAAAACTCGGGCGTGGCCCCTAAAGATTGTGAGAGCATTTTTGGAGGGGGAGCCCTCATGTAAACAAATCATGATTTCTACTCCTTTGTGCCGAACCGAGGATGCGTTTTGGTCGGTCATGAGTTTGACGACAAGCTTTGCCGCTGCGGCTTACCTTAGCTAGGGCGGGCCCTGAACCGGGTTGCAAGGTCGAGAGTCGCCATGGGGCTCCTGAAGGGTCTGCTGACCCGCCCGAGGGGGCCTCGCGAGGTTCCTGCGCTGATCGGCGCGCGTGGCGCGCGTGCTGTGCCCAGCCCCGCTCGCGAGGGGCCCGCGAGGGGGAGGCGGCGAGCATGAGCTCCAGAACAAGGCAAGAACCAGATGGCAAGAAATCGCTTGAACGAGAAAATACACCCCCCGCACGCATCGACAAAAGCTCGACTTCAACTTAAATCCAAATCCAAGAGGCAAGGCTACAGAAAAGAGATTCAAAGCAAATGGCCGCGTCTGGCACCTAGTCTAGTCTTCGGGTCTTCGAGTCTTCTCACCAGCGCGGAGCTAAGTGCTGCCACTAGGCGTGGGAGGGAGCCCCAGGGCTTGAGGCCGGCACCACTAAGACTCCGGGGCGTGTACAGCCCCACTCATTATTACGTGAGAGTGTCACGGGCGGCGATCTTCACAGGCACTGGGCCTTCTTCACAGGTACCGGCCTTGCTTCATATCGCCAGACGAGGGGCCCGCCTTGCGGCACCCTCGACCACCCTTGAACCGACCGGCAGCCAGGACGGTGCAAGGGGGGAAAGGGGACGCCAGCGGCGCCCTCGGCGACCACGGGTCCTCTGCCGGGGGAAGGCTTGCCGACGCCTCCCCGGCAGAGGGCCTACCTCCGGATGTCGCCTGGCTTCGCGCGACGTGGGGAGGGCCCGTGCTCCTAGCTCCCTCCCTGCATCCCCCAGCGCGTTTCCCCTGGCGGAAGGGGTGTTGCTGCGTCGGGGTCGTCTGCCAAGGCTGTGACCTGGTTCACTGGCAGTCCATGGTTAGCGTAAGCTTGCTCCTGAGAGATTAGCGGTACCCTGTAGCTGTTGTTGCAGGCGCGGTTGTTGCGGTTCCCCGTCGGTTCTTGAAAGGCTTCAACTTCTAGCGCCCCTTCTTCCCAATCTTCTCCAAGGAACGAGCCCGGGTCGTCCTCCGGCGCGTACTCTTGATCCATCATGCGGGGCACGTAGGCTTTCGGGGCTGTTACCCCGAACACCTCGCCATAACACTACTAGGAAAAGGGCTATAGATAATATTGACATTAATGGCGCACCACACATGTGGTGCGCCACTACTATATACTAATGGCGCACCATGTGTTGGTGCGCCATTAGTGTCCAAATACTAATGGTGCACCACATCCACGGTGCGCCACTAGTAACAATTTTTTTAATTTTTTTTCAAAACTAGTAATGGCGCACCAGGGGATAGTGCGCCATTACTAGTTAAACTAGTAATGGCGCACCACATCCACGGTGCGCCACTAGTAAAAAAAATTCAAATTTTTTTTCATTTTTTTTATTTTTTTCAAAACTAGTAATGGCGCACCGTGTGTGTGGTGCGCCATTACTAGTTGAACTAGTAGTGGCGCACCACTCCCACGGTGCGCCATTACTAACTTGGCCCAAAAAATCCACCGAATGCAACCCCCCCTGTGGACCGCCTTTTCAGTTTAAAAAAATAAAAGAAAATGATGGAAATGTCAAAAAAAAATAAAAGAAAATAAGTTTCCCATGTGATATGTGGTCTACTTGTTGGGAAAATTTACAAATATGAATTTCGACTTTATTTGCAAAATCTCTCTGGAATTTGTAAAATGGGCATAACTTTTGCATACGAACTCGGATTAAAAAGTTTTTTATATGAAAAATCATCTACTCGAAAAGTTACATCCAAATTTAATGGGGGGAACCCCATTAAACATTTTCAAAATCCTCAAAAACCTAACAGAAAAAAGTTACGGGGCTTTTAAGATCTAGAGGGGAAAAATGAAAAAATCTCAACTTACTAGTGGCGCACCATTTGCTAGGTGCGCCACTAGTAACAGAAAAAATTGGTTTCGAACTTTTTTTTTGGAATTTTTTTTCAAAAAATGATACGTAATATGACCGGGAAGTTTGAAATATTTTTCAAAATTTCATCATACTCATGAACATGAACAAAGTCCTACACATCAACAAGGTTTAATAGGATTGATATGATAGATATATCAACAAGTGCCTGTTAAGTGAGGTGGTGCTGGGGTTGGATAGAACTGCGAAGTTAAGCGTGCTCGGGCTGGAGTAGTGTGAGGATGGGTGACCTTCCGGGAAGTTTGACCACTTAGTGCGATTTGACTTGAGATTAAGCATATTGACCCGAGATTAAGCCATAGTGATCCGAGATTAAGAAAAAAATGAAAAAAAAAATGATTTTTTTTTTGAAAAAAAATGTTAGTAATGGCGCACTTCTATGTGGTGCACCATTACTAAGTCAGATAGTAATGGCGCACCGTGGGATATACTAATGGCGCACTCCCTGGTGCGCCATTAGTATTAAATTCTAATGGCGTGATGCTAGTGGCGCACCTGTAGTGTGCCATTAGTAGCCAAAACAGGTGCGCCACTAGCAGGCCTTTTCCTAGTAGTGTAGTGCCCCACACTCCATGTTGCCTGGCCCAACGCGGCGTCCTGAGGACGATGGCGCGACATCTCACCGAGACCTTGGCGGGCGACGCTGGCACCCATGCTTGCCGCAGGCGCCACGAGGGCGACGGGGCCCTCGGCACCGCCGACCACGCTGGTGTTGACGAAGCCCCCAGGCACACCTGAGGGCGTGTGGTTGCGGCAAGGCCCGCCGTGAGATCCCGTAGTGGCCTGAGAAGGAAGCTGATGGCAGAAGGGCGGCGCTCCTGATGCCGCCGCATCCAGCAGCTCAGCGACGCGTTCCAACAGCGCATCCTGGCCGCTCTCCATCAGCCGGCATCTCAGCAGCTCTCGTGCCACCGTGAGCGCTGCCCGTATGTTCGCCTGCTCCCGCCGTGTGTGCGGCGCCGTTGCTGCGGCGTGGCTTGCGGCCCTTGCAGCGGCCCGTGCTTGTCGTGGGGTGAGGGCGGACGGCGTCCCGCCACGCCGGCCGCGCCCCGCTATGTTGGACGGCGCTCGGGCTCCTTGGAGCGCGGGGCTGAGGTCTTCATGGACAGGTGGCGCCACCCGGGCCAGCCAGGTTGCCCAGCGGTCGGGGTCGGCCCTTGGGTCGCCTGACATCGTAGCCACGGAGCGTCGGCGGGTTGATTGGCGGAGAAGAAGCTCCGGCGCACCCCTACCTGGCGCGCCAAATGTCAGATCTGGGGTTCCGGCAAAACCCTTAAGGTTCGAACTCTGGGGTGCGCGTGAAGTTCTTTCCCTCCTACAGATCAACGCCCTAACTCGCTAAGATCTCGCGGACAAACTCGACGAGCTCGCAACACAGAAAGACACGAGATTTATACTGGTTCGGGCCACCATTGTTGTGTAATACCCTGCTCCAGTGTGGTGGTGGTGGATTGCCTCTTGGGCTGATGATGAACAGTACAAGTGGAAGAACCGCCTCCTGAGGTTGAGGTGTTCTTGTGTTTGGTGTGTGTCTAGGGATTGGCTCTCGATCTGATGAGATGCCTATGGCTTGCTTGCCCCTACTGTGGTGGCTAGTTCTTCTTATATAGGCCCTGGTCCTCGCCCCAAATATTGAGCGGGAAGGGAGCCAACAACGGCGGGCAATTTGAAAGGGGACAGCTAGTACAAGCTATCCTGACAAAAGTGGTCTTCGCCTGCTAAAGGCTCTGTTGGTGACGCCGTCTTGGGCTCCATGGTGACCTCCGTCTTGTCGTCCTGCTGGTCTCGGTCTCGTTGCACTCATATGGAAACCTTTGCCTGATGCCTCGGTACTCCGCGCCTGCGCCTGCTTCCTTAGCACCAAAGAGGAAACAAGGACACTGCACGCTGGCTCCCGCCTGGTGTCGATCGTCATGGCTCACGTCACGAGAGCCTCGTGAGGTTTGCCCCCGCCTTGATATCTCCGCTCCTCGTGAGCCTGCCGAGCGTGGCCGCTCCGGAGGAGGTCTTGGGTCGTCCGCCATGCGAGGCTTGGCCCCTCGCGAGGGTCTTGAATGCCTTGTCGATGAAGGTGGGCCGTATAGGCCTGCTCGCATAGCCACGCCGTGGGCCGCAGGCAGGCAAGTCTGGGGACCCCCGTTCCCAGAACGCCGACAGATGGAGGTCAAAGAGCTCGCTTCCCGGTGAGCATGGGCAGCCTTGCTGCTCACACGTGTCCCGTCGAGCCTACGAGGTGGACAGGATGCACGCGTCCCATCAAACCTGCGTGGCGGACTGCTCGCATGCGTCCCGTTGAGCCTGCACGGCAGACTTCTCGCGCTCGTCCCGTCTAATCAAACAACTGCACGCACACCACCGAGTATGGTTAAATTTTGGCACAAAATACAAAGATGACCAATGAACGAGGACGGAGGTAGTACTATCCCATAAGAAAAGAGGGACACGTGGCCGCACTTAAATGGTTACGGGAACACACATTTCATACAATACAACCATTTGCGATATTAACGTGTCAGCTATTTGTTTCAAAAGGACTTCGTTGGCTATTATTGTGTGCGCCTTGTCTCAAACTGGACGATTTTTTTTACCATGGCATATATGTGCCATGTCATGAAACCATGCCAAGTTTCATGTTTTTTGGGTGAGTTTTCGATTTACTGGGATTTGAAAACCAAGATTCTCAATGTTACGGGACGACGAGAAGTTTGTAATTCATTCCCATTCCTTCAATGAGACCAAAACATGCACCCAAAGACACATGTACGATTTTCCACCCATTTTGCTTCACTGGAGCATGTGCTTGTAGTTCAAATTTGAATTATGGACTACATTAAATGCCTAGAAAACTCAATTAATATATAAAATGGCCAACAAACCCTGAATAGTTTCAAATTTCAGCATGACACTCCTGTTATTCTATGTTGCCTGTAGAAAACAAAGTTCAAAGCGAGAAGAGGCAGCGATTATCGTTTCGCCCACAAGAGGGGCATGTTTTTCTACCGGGACCACGAGGGTTGCGACAAGCATCGGTTCATAAGAGGCTTGTAATATAGCTTGGCCCAAATTGGACAATTATTTTACCATGACATATATGTGCCATGTAGTAACACCATGCCAACTTTCATGATTTTCTGGTGAGTTTTGGATTTATGGAGATTTAAAAACCGAGATTCGCAATGTTTGGGCCAAGCCAAGACGCCGAGACGGTTGAATTCATTCACATTCCTTCCATGGGTCCTAAACATGCACCCCCAAGGACACATGTACATTTTTTCTAGCCATTTTGGTGCACCAGAGCATGTATTGGTAGTTCGGATTTGAATTATGGACATTAAATGCCTAGAAAACTCAATTAATGAATAAAAAAGGTCAAACGAACCCTGAAAAATTTCAAAGTTCAGCGCGAATCTCCCGTTGTTCCATGTTGCGTGTAGAAGAAAATACAAGGCTAGAAGAGGGAGCGATTATCGTTTCGCCCACAAGGGGACACGTTTCCCTATCGAAACCACGAGGGTTCTTGCGACAGGCTCCGGTTTGTAAGAGGTTTGTAATAAAGCTTGGCCCAAATTGGACAATGTTTTTACCACGACATATACGTGCCATGACGTGACACCATGGCAACTTTCATGACTTTCTGGTGAGTTTTGGATTTATGGGGATTTAAAAAGCAAGATTCCAAATGTTTGAGGACGAGCCAGGACGCCTGTACGGTTGTAATTCATTCCCATTCCTGGCAGGGGATCTAAACATGCACCCAAGGACACATGTATAATTTTTCTAGCCATTTTGGTGAACTGGAGCATGTATTTGTAGTTCAGATTTGAATTATGGACATTAAATGCCTAGGAAACTCAATTAGTGTATAAAAAGGTCAAACAAACCCTGAATAAGTTTAAATTTCAACACGGGTATCCTGTCGTTCCATGTTGCCCATAGAAGAAAACACAAGGCGAAAAGAGGCAGTGATTATCGTTTCGCCCACCAGGGGGACATGTTTCCCTATCGGAACCACGAGGATTCTTGAGAGAAGCTCCCGTTTGTAAGAGGCTTGTAATAAAACTTGTGCCAAAATGGGCAAAAAAAATCCTCGACATAAATGTGTCATGTCGTGACACCATGCCAAGTTTCACGATTTTTGGGTGAGTTTTGGATTTGCGAGGATTTAAAAACTGAGATTCTTCTCACGAAATGTTTTCAAATAGCACACGGTTCACTCACGAAAGCCATGTGCCTACCAAACCGTGGCCGATGCCACCCTGCTGCGCGCGCGATCTGAGTCGTGCGTTCTGATTGGCCAGAACCCAAACCCCACGAATAGTACGTCTGCACCGTTGGATGCTCCCAGATCGAACGACAATCCACATCCCTTTCGTCAGCACATGCAGTTTCGGTTTCGATTTTATCTATATGGGTAAGCACTGTACGCATGCGTCGTGCTAGCTCACGCTTCCTTCTCTACTGAGTTTTCTATATTAATGTTGTTATATATCCAAACATGCTACTGTTTCCCACCACTCCTCTCATCCTTTTCCCGCCTCTTCTCCCATTGTTTTCCCGCTGCCAGTGTTAGTGCTCATTGAAGGCTAGGCGGCGACACACCGGCCATGTAAATATCGCACACAATTTCTAAAAGCACAAGTGTGTGTGATAGTAGGGAGTAGGTCCCATAGGGTGACCAGCGTGAAATGCCTTAAAGGCAAGGAGGCAATTCCTATCAGCAAGGTGCGGCTTCCCATCTGCTAGCCTAGTCGAACAGAACGCAAAAGTTAAGTATGCTCGGGCTGGAGTAGTCTATGGATGGGTGACCTGGTGGGAAGTTGCATATCTCAAGCTTCATTTAAATGCTATGACACGGTCATTATAGAGATAAATGTCTCTATAGTGACCTGTCATGGCGATTATATAAACCTTGGGATCCTTGTTTTGCTAATTTGCAGACTATGTTTTTATTGGTTATTTCTTGTTCTAAAAAATCAAAGAATGATCGACTCTATAGTGACCTGTCATGGCGATTATATAAACCTTGGGATCCTTGTTTTGCTAATTTGTAGACTATGTTTTTTATTGGTTACTTTTTGTTCTCAAAAATCAAAGAATGGTCGACATCTGTAGGCCCACACAAATTGTCCCTTTGACTCAACGCATGAGAAGGGTTTACTCTTTGCTCCATGTGCTATGTTAGAGCAAATCAAGTTTCAGCACATGCGTTGGACAACACCCAGCCCCTACCCCCCCCCCCCATCCGCCTCAAAGTTGCGTTCCCGATATCATACGTCTTTAACTTGGCCGCGGGGGGTACGATGTTCAGTTTGTAATGTTACCGATGTAGTTGGTGCCCCATCGAACTTGTGCTTTCGGGATTTGAACAAATCACACACCAGACCCATACATTTTTTTGGGGTCGCATGCAGGGTATAGGGGGGTGGGTGTTCTGATCGAGCATGTCTCCCTTGTGCGGTTTATAGACGCCACACATATCTAAGGGCTCCCCGAGGTATATATATACCCTTGACCGATAATGAGGGGGTCCCACACAATCTATCCCTTTGACCCAACATACGAGAAGGGTTTGACCATGATGGTTTCCTATTGCTATGTGTGCCATGTTAGACCAAATAAAGTTTGAGCGCATGCGTTGGACGACACCCCCCCCCCGCCTCGAAGTTGGGAAACTGACTCGTACGTATTGAACCAGGCTTGGGGTCGGGTATGGTGTTCGGTTTGTAATGTAGTTGGTGGCCCATCGAAGTTGTGCATTCGGGATTTAAACACATCACACACCACCGTACGCATACATATTTTCGGGCCGCATGCAGTATATACAGGGTCTTCTAATTGACCATGCCTCCCTTGTGCGGTTTTTTGTGACGACACGCATATCTGTGGGCAGTGTATATATATCACCCCTTTGATCGATAACGAGGGGTATGTGTTGGCCATGAATGGATTCCTCCTAGTTCGTGTTAGGGCCGGTCATCGTCACATGTCGTTTAAGTAAAGTTCGAGCTCATGCATTGTCAGGATTCCCTCCCACACACTCGGATTGGTGGGTTGGACCGGCACCGTACCCTGCGTATCTCGTCCTTAATTACCTGGCTTTCATGGTGGTTGTCTGTATCGAGAGGCAGGCGCCACATCTAAATTGTACATTATTCGATATTGAAAACACACATCACCCCTTCCAACGTACATCATCTTGGGCCGCATGCAGGCGGTGCTAGTTTTGTGGTCCCTCTCATGCGATTTTTTATGATGGTTCAATCTATTGGCCCAAGCGGTTTATATATATATTCTATCCATTTTTTATCGACAACAACAGTTGTCGTTTGACCAAGCGATGGATTCAGTCCATCTTATGGTAGGTCATGGCGACATGCATGTATGAACAAAGTATCAGTACGTGCATCCGCCCCACTGACACGAAGTGGGAGGTAGGTCAAGCATCCTAGCTAGGTAGCTACAACATTATGTTATTATAGATATATCCAAGGGTGCTTTCGGATTTGCGAGGCAGGTGCCAACAAAGTTGTGCAGTGTGTATTTAAAGTTTTAAACATCACACCCTATATTCCTACATATATTTGGTCACTTCCAGGTGGTTCTCGACTTCCGCTGCCGCCAACCCCTGCTGGTCTGCCCGTTCCTCCTAGCTTAGATAATAAAGTTCAGGTTACCCAGCGATTCCCATACCATTGCCCCACCCCTTGAGTTTTAGATGAGGCTTGCGGTGTCCCTCCCCACCAGATCCACATCCCCTGCTCCAGAGAGTCGCAGCCTAAGCCCGACCATGTATCCTGGGGAGCCCGACGAGCATTCGACCAAGAAGAGGTTTATCATGGCCTCTCCGGCGGATGTTGGCGAGGTGGTCGCCGTTCGTCCCGACCTGTCGATCTTGGAGCAACACCTCGCCGCGGAAGCCGACTAGGACGTTGACTATGTTGCCATGCCGAAGGCTTCACGACAGTGGGCTAGCGTATTACTGTATCTTGGGAAAGCTGGCTACGACATCAAGCTCGTCGACAGTGACAGCTTCACGCGGGCCATGTCATAGGTTAAGTGGTCCATCCCCAACCCCTCTAGTTTAACGACCATCGATCTCTTCGACGGCCCTGCCGCTGATCTCCTCCGCCGTGTGGTCAAGGATTTGCAATCCTTGTACGCCATCGAGCCCATTTTGTCATTTATGAAGGACACGTTCTATGGCAGCGGCTTGGGATCCTCAATTGCCAAGTCAGATCTCATGGACCACGACCATGAGGAGGGCACCCCCAAAGGTTCTTCCAAGGTGAAACAACCCATCTGCGACATCAGAGAGCGCACCATGGGCATGTGCTCTTCCAACTAGAAGGATCCCATCATGACATGTGAGGCAACATCCTATCAGCAAATCTTACCTTTTCTAGCTTGCCAACCCGTACCCTTTGTTGTAGTAGCTTTTGCCATGCGGTGTTTTAATTGTATCGTGTTTAATTATTTCAGTTATGCAAAAAATGTAATGTTCAATAGGGCTATGTGATGTTTAAGTATGAATTGTCCACTTCAGTTTCACGAATGGCTATATTTGGTTGTTTATAGTGAGTAGATGCCTTGTTTATCTGTATTTGGTTGTTAGGTTGGTTGTAGTGAGCATTTGTCCAGTTATCAAGCAGATGCCTTGTTTATCTGTATTTGGTTGTTAGGTTGGTTGCAGTGAGCATTTGTCCAGTTTTCAAGCAGATGCCTTGTTTATCTGTATTTGCTTGTTAGGTTGGTTGCAGTGAGCAGTTGTCCAGTTTTCAAGCATATGCCATGTTTATCTGTATTTGCTTATTAGGTTGGTTGCAGTGAGACTCTGTCCAATTTTCGATGACTATATTTGGTTGTTATACTGATCGTTTATACCTTGTTTATTTCAGAGATTCACAATGTGATGTTCATTTTGTGCAAGTCGGAACTGTGCCGCTCAATTTCATCAATACCAGTTTGAACGGCTATATTTGGTTCCAATTATGCCTGGTGTAGTTAACACATGCCCTTTATTTCAGTTTTACACCTTTATCCAGTGTGATGTTTAAGCATGAGCTATGTTCTATTCATTTTCAACAATACCAGTTTGAATTGCAATATTTGATGGCTGTTAAGCCTATTGTAGGTAACATTCCCTTCCATTTTATATCCGCTTTAACAGCATGTTGAAACCAACACATTCAAGCTATCATTTGGAGATGATATTGTTTACCTTTGCTATATTTGTTTGATGTTAAGGTTGTTGTACTTATCATGACTTTCCACTACTTATGCAGGACAACAACGGTAGTGGCTAGCATTTTCCGCCGAGGTTAGTTTCATCCCTTGGCCTGTACTCCCTCGTCGTTCCATAATGTAGTGAATATAGATCCAGGCGCGGACACTTTTTAGCTTCTAATATTGACTTGTTGCTTGTAGGTACATATGCCTTTGGCAAAGATCCACGCATCGACCCTTTTTGCATATGGGGCAATGAGATATTCATGAACAAGCATCAAGCGAGGAAACTAATAAGGACTATTAGCAAAAAGATACAGACGGTGGCAAGCAAATTATTTGTTTACGCCTCTATCCAACACAACAGTGAGTTGTAGGATGGTAACTACAAACTTTGCAGACTTCTCTTTTTACTACCCATAATGAGTTGTTAGACAACAATGTCTGAATCTTTTTCGTTCACAGTGCTTCCCAAAGCAGTTTACTCAAGATTACCTCGCAAAGTACATGATTGGTGGACACGCAATGAAGGTTAAAGTATTTCATCCAGACTACAATGAGCATCGAGAAGTCCTAACGAAGATAGTGAAGGATGGGCGAGCAGCTATCACAAGGGGTTGGCCTAGAGTCGTGCGCGCATTACGCATGGAGGAGGGCACAGTATGGGCATTCCGCTTCACCTTCTCCAGCAACCAGAATGTCTTTCGCCTCTCTCTTTACAGTCTTTAGTACAACTGTGGTTCATCATTCTTTGCTTGGTGCTTCTGTAGTTCTTCAGTATATGTACCTGTGCATCGAATTATGCATTCCTGGTTGAACCTATATTTGTAATAAACATGGTTCGATATGAAATAAGTGATCTCCTACTTTCAAATCCAAAATCTATGATTTTTAAATGCAGGGATTAAATTAGGGATAAATTAGGGATTACACTGCACACATTTGCAAATGCAAAATGTCTGCGATAAACGTGGAGATCAGACATGTTTCTCAGATCCACTACGTGTGCGATCAATCTCTATTGCACACACGATCAACCAAGAAAACATGTGTGAGATTAACAACAACATCGCACACAGTTCCTTCTTATTAAATGTTTGCGAAAGTCACCTTATCACACACGCTTGGCAATTGTGGACTGTTTATGATGTCGTGCGCATCGCAAACGTTTGGTCATAGAAGAATGCATGCGACAGGTCTTCATCCGATGCGGGTACGACGGATGAATCATGTGGGATATATTCAAGCTTCGCATACAGTTTTATAGGGACAACTGTATGCACTCTTACATCAAATTGCATACAGTCGAGGAAAAGTAAATGTGTGTGATTGTCTGCTTATCATACACGTTCTATAACCATGAATTGTTTGTGATGGGTCGCGCATCGTAAACGTAGCACCACGGAATACCGACTGCGATGGCAATGCGAGCACAAACGAGCAGCAAGGATGGAGCGTTTGGGATATTCGAGATATCAGAAACAGTTTTATAGGGACAACTGTATGCATCATGGCTCCCTATCCCCGACGATTTTTGGGTCGTGTGGGAAGGACCCCCTCTATCGCACACACTCACTTGGCGACGGTTCAAAATACTGTCACGGAAAGGGGGTTAAAAACCGTTTGTATAGCACCTCGATGTACCAGTGACATACTCAACCATCATTTAGTCTTCTATGATTGCTAACACTCACAACATATATATGGAGCAAAAAGTTTCAGCTGGACACATAGGAAGATAGGGACTTATAGTTTCGCCTCCCAACTTATTCACCTCAAGGGTGATGTCAACAATAATAACTCATGATCACTCATATCCAACTGGATATATGTGCCTAGACCTTTCCCCACCACATGATGCTTGCAAAAGAGAAAAATAAAAAGGAATAGAGGAGAATACTTTGACTCTTACATAAAAAGTAAATTCATAAAAGTAAAAGATAGGCCCTTCACAGAGGGAAGCAGAGGTTGTCATGCGCTTTTTGGTTTTATATGCATAATCTCTTAATGCAAAAGAATGTCACGTTATATTGCCCCTTATGATAGCAACCTTTATTATGCAGAGGGATGTCTGTATTGTCCCTCTTTGTGTAAACCTTGCATATTATGAGAGAAAAGACATTATAATTACTCCACAAAGTATTATATTGCATGAAAACACTATAAATAACAGTGGGGAAACATGATGTAAAATGGACGTATCACATAGTAGTACGCACTCTCCCTCGCCCCTTGCCTCTTGCCCACGCGGTGGACATGCATCAATTCATTCGGTGTGATATTGCCAGAAGCATATACAATAGTATCATCATTATTCGACTTCCCGATGAGGCGAAGAGCCAAATGCAAGGTTAATTTTATTGAGATGCCAAGCGCAAGGTCAATTTTATTGAGATGCCAAACACAAGGCTTATAGGAGTACTAGTAGTATGAGGAACAACATGAATGTAAGTTTTGTCTGACAATTTGTTCTTACAGGATGTGCTAGACCTAGTGGACCTCATTGTTGTAATGGGAGTATCATACTAGTACGTATAATAGATGACACTAATGTAACGCCTTGATAATTAAGCTACAGTAAATCCCTGCTAATGATGCCATGTCATCACTTTTACTGTTGCTAGAATTCACTTTGATTCAAACCGGTTCAAATTCAAATTTAAATTAAATTCAAATAATTAAAGTTTTCAAATGTCAAAACTAAATAGTACAAACGGTGGCAAATAATTCATAGGTAATATTGGTGAAGAAACCATATTTTTATAAAAGGTTTAAATGAACTAAAATAAATAAATAAATAAAGTATCTAAAACAATTAATTAAATGCCTTTTAGAATTTCTAAAATATTAAACTAGTTTATTTGGGAGTCAAACTTTCTATGGCAGTGGTATAATTAAAAGTACTAATTTAGGAACTAATTTTATAATTTATAAAAAGAAAAAGAAATCAGAGAATAAATAAAAAGAAATAAAAAATAAAAATAAAGGCAAAAGCAAATGAGACAAAAAAAAGAGAAAGCCCCCTGCCCCCGGGCCTAACCCACCTGGGCCGACCAGCACAACCCTCGCTCGCCCCCCCCCTTTTGCTATAGGGACGGGGGTGGCGTGGCAGCCATCGCCGCGGCCACCGACGCTATGGCGACCATCGGTCGCACCCCCCTCCTATTTCTTCCCTCGGCATCCTAAACCTTAGCCGGGCCCAAGCATCTCTTCCCCTCGCCCCCCACGAGCCCGACGCCCGCGCCCCGGGCGCTCCAACGCCGTGCCTGCCTCGTCGCCGCCCCCTTCCCCGCCCACGCCGACCACCACCCCGACTTGCTTCTCCGAGCAACACCACCCGTGCATCTACACCGGAGGACGAGGACCTCACCCTCTCCTGTCGCTTCCCCCCTCTGCTCGCCACACCCTGGCCTCGTCTGCTCGCGCTCCACCGCGACCGCTGTAGCTGCTGGTGCTGCCCGCCCCCGCTGTTGCTGTCGCTGCCTGTGCTGGCTATCGCCACTACTGCTGCCCGCCGCTGCTTACTGTTCCTGCCGCTACGCTGTTGCTGGCTAGGACCGCACCTGCCTACCTTTGTCGCTGCTGCCCACGCTGGACCTCGTGCTGCAGGCCGTCCTCATCGCGCGCTTCCAAGATGGCCCTTGCCGCGCCCGCTTGCGCGCTGCGCCGCCCACGTGCTGGCCTCGCCCGCGCCCCACGCCGCTCGACCGTGTCGGCCTCCCCTCGTCGCGACCACTGCGCCTAGCTGGGGCTCGCCGTTGCCGCCGCCGCGCCTCGCCCGGCAGAACCATGCTCCGGCCCACCTCCTCTGCCTCGCCCTGGCCTCCACTATCGCCGTCCCGCCCGCTCGCGCCAATGCCGCGCCCAGCCGCCTCGCACCGCCCCGCTCTGGCCGCACCTCCCCTGCCTCTACTCCGCACCTCCTCCGCCATCCGACGTGCGGCGCTGCCCGCTACCCAACGCGCCCCGCCGCGCCGGCTCCCGTCACCGGAAACGACCGGTCGGCGGGCCCCGCCGTGGCTGCGGCCACGCCTGTGTAGTGTGCGTGCGTGAAGCCGCGGGGGCTTGGCCTAGGTCACTGACCTTAGGGGCCCACTGCCCTGTTAAAAAGAAAATGAAATAATAATAATAATTAAATTAATTAATTAATAAGTTAGTTAGTTAACTTAATTGACCTAATCCTAATTAAATTAATTAACCAGATAAATTAGTTAAATTAGTGTATGATAGGGGGCCCCACCCCTTGTTGACCAGTGATAACCCACAAATATAGGGGATCGCAACAGTTTTCGAGGGTAGAGTATTCAACCCAAATTTATAGATTCGACACAAGGGGAGCCAAAGAATATTTGTAAGTATTAGCAGTTGAGTTGTCAATTCAACCACACCTGGAGATTAAATATCTGCAACAAAGTGATCAGTAGCACAGTAATATGATAGTCTGATAGTAGTAATAACGGTAGCAGTGGTAACGGTAACAACAATAACAGTTTTGTAGCAGTTATAACAATAGCAATAACAATAGTAACTTAGCAAGAACAATATATGGAAAACTCGTAGGAATTGTATTAGTGATTACGTTGGATAATATTCATCATATAACACCCATAACCTAGGGCGACACAGAACTAGCTCCAATTCATAAATATAATGTAGGAATGTATTCCTTAAATAGTCACAGTGCTTATGGAAAAGAACTTGCATGACATCTTTTGTCCTACCCTCCCGTGGCAGCAGGGTCCATAAGGAAACTAAGGGATATTAAGGCCTCCTTTTAATAGAGAACCGGAACAAAGCATTGACACATAGTGAATACATGAACTCCCCGAACTACGTTCATCACCAGAAAGTATCCCAGTTGTTGTCACCTTGGGGTTTATAGATCATAACACGTAATAGGTGAATATGACTTGCAAGATCGGTTCAAGAACATAGATATAATGGTGTAAACATAAACGGTTCAGATCTGGAATCATGGCACTCGGGCCCTAGTGATAAGCATTAAGCACAGCAAAGTCATAACAACATCAATCTCAAAACATAGTGGATACTAGGGATCAAGCCCTAACAAAACTAACTCAATTACATGATGAATCTCATCCAACTCCTCACTGACCAGTGAGCCTACGAAGGAATTACTCACTGTCGGCGGTGAGCATCATGAAATTGGTGATGGAGGATGGTTGGTGATGACGAAGACTGAAGACCCCCCTCTCCGAAGTCCCGAACAGGCTCCAGATCTGGCCTCCCGATGAAGAACAGGAGGTGATGGCGGCTCTGTATCGTCAAACGCGATGAAACTTCCACTCCTATTTTTTTGGAAAAATAGGATTTTATAGCGTCGGAATTAGGGCCAGCGGAGGCTCGTGGGCCCCACTACCCACCAGGGAGCGCAACAGGGGGTGGCGCGCCCTGGTGCCTTGTGGGCAGTTGGGCCCCCTCAAGTGGGTCTTGATTCCAGAAATTATTATATATTTCAAAATAATTCTCCAAAAAGTTTCGTCCAATTCTGAGAACTTTTATTTCTGCACAAAAACAACACCATGGTAGTTGTGCTGAAAACAGCGTCAGTCCGGGTTAGTTTCATTCAAATCATGCAAATTAGAGTCCAAAACAAGAGCAACAATATTAAGGAAAAGTAGGTACAATGGAGATGTATCAACTCGTCAAACTTTGACTGGTCAACTGGGACCCCCTGGTCCCACTGTCAGCCACAGTGTACCCTGCTGGGTACACTTTGTGGTTGCACCTAGCAAATTTTCTTTTAATTTCGAATTAAAATAATTCTAGAAATTGATTAAACTTTGAAAATTAATATAAAACAACCCGTAACTCGGATAAAAATACTTTATACATGAAAGTTGCTCAGAAAATATGACGATTCCGAATATGCCCTCCTTTCGTCTCTCACATGCCCCTAGCATAGCGAACATGGAACCGTCCCCTCCCTTTCATCTGACCGAAAAATGCCAAACGCTGGGAAAAAATTCCTGAATGTTTTCCCTCTTCGTCTGCAACGTATAGTACCGCGTTAGAACACCCCTAGCGCTACCTGTTGTCATGTCGTGCATCTGTGTTACACCTGTGTGCTTTATATTTACTGTTTCTTCCCCCTCTTCTCTCCGGTAGATCCTGAGACCGATGTTTCCCCTGTGATCGACTACATCACCAACGACCCTTCTTCCTTTTCAGCAGAGCTTCCAGGCAAGCAAACCCCCCTTGATCATTCCGATATCGCCCATTCCATTCTCTCTCATGCTTGCATTAGATTTTTGCTACTGTAATTGATTGCTCCTGTTCTGATGCATAGCCTGCTTTTTTAACCTGTTGTTGTACCTTACCTGCTTATCCTAAACTGCTTACTATAGGTCGGTTAGTGATCCATCAGTGATCCCTCACTTTGTCCCTGTTGCCCTTGCTTCATTATTGATGACTCGATCGACTTGATCGATGTCCAGAGCCCGACACATCACCTCACCCCCTTTAGTTGTACGACTCTGCAGAGTTACTATTGAGTGTCGAGGGTCATACCTCATACAACACTTCTGATGAGATCTATGTGGTGTAGCTAGTTGGTCGTGGTCTACGGAGGGTGATTGCTCCTTCACCACTCCCGATAACGTCTTTGTCGTGCAACACCTCAAGTGTGAAACCTTCGAGGGTGATTCCTCCAAGTTCACCTTGATGGTCACATCGAGTGGAATCCATCAAGGGTGATTCCTCGGGTTTCCCCCCTTGATGTTTTGGACACACGGTTATCTTGACTTTTACCTCAGTGCCTTGTTAAAGTCGGGTCGACTCCGAGGGGTACCCGCGAGAGATGCCTGTGAAAGTCGGGCGGGCCCGGAGAGCGCCCACGAGAGTTAATATGGTGGCTGGCTGTTTAGCGGTACTACCCAGGTTGTGGTGGTAGCTCCGGATTTGTCCCGACAGCCGTCACTAAAATTAACAATGCACTAACAGGTTGGGTATTTGATCTGAGTTGGCCACTGGCCTATACGCACTAACCGCCACGGGGGATCAGTTATGGGTACTCGGCGTTGTACGTTTCTTCTGAAAGCTTTGTCAGACGTCCAGTTCAGCATTGTGGGCCTATCGGGCTAGTGCCATCCAGGATGAGGTGGTGCTTGTCCCGGCTCATCGCATAATGACCCGGAGTGCAAAGGGTGATGGGACCAAGACCCCGGAGCGCTTAGGATGTATACCGGCGGGGACCTCTCTGTGGAGCCTAGGTAGGACTATGACGTGTTGATCTTTCGAGGCCGGGCATTACCCAGGAAAGTGTATCCGGCCAGAGTAATCAAGCATGTTGGGTAATGTGGTGCACCCCTGCAGGGATGCTATCTATTCGAATAGCCATGTCCACGGTAACGGACACTCGGAGTGGTATCCCGATCTGTTACAACTATAAATGGATACTTGAGACATGAGATGGATATGATGGCTCCGGGATTGCTTTCTCACAGGGAGTCGAGGAAGGATCTCTGGGCGTTAATACTACAACATGCTTGTTAATTATAAAATGCTATTCTGTACTCTTCTGAATGCTGCAAAATGCTTGAAGATGCTAGTCTTCGATAAGCTAGGCTTTCCCTTCTCTGCTGGCATTCTGCAGTTCAGTCCACAGATACAGGCCCATTCCTTTGATACCGATGCATACTTAGCATAGTTCTGATGTAAGTCTTGCGAGTACTTTGGATTAGTATTCACGGGTGCTTTGCTATCTCTTTTTCTCCTATACCCAGTTGTTCCGATCAGATGGTGGATCCCAGGAGCCAAATGCCACCGCCGACGGCAACTACTACCCCGAGGGTGCCTACTACAACATGGAGATCGCCAACGACCATGAGTAGTTAGGAGGCTCCCAGGCAGGAGGCTTGCGCCTTTTCGTTTTGTATCTTGGTTGTGCTTGCCTTCTTAAGGCAGTCTTGTTTAACTTATGTTTGTACTCAGATATTGTTGATTCCGCTGACTCGTTTGTGTTCGAGCTTATGTATTCGAGCCCTCGAGGCCCCTGGCTTGTAATATGAAGCTTGTATTATTTTAATTTGTGTCTGGAGTTGTGTTGTGATATCTTCCCGCGAGTCCCTGATCTTAATTGTGCAAATTTGTGTGTATGATTAGTGTACGATTTAATCGGGGCCATCACAACTATCTAGATTGGTGGGCAGCGGAATAATATTCGGAGCTGCTTAGTCTTAAACCCCATGAAGAAGTCCCATCACACTATTTTGAATTGCCTGATATGTTTATCCCTTATTCATGCACCCTTTTGATTGCACATTAGACACTTTTATTAGGCTGATCTGTCACACTACCATTGATTACATTTTCCGCAGCCTAACGATTAGAAATAGGTGTGACTATTTAATGATGGTTCTTCCTCCTATCACCCTCCTCTTGCTCCTCCTCCCACGCACCTCTTGCCTTCCTCTCTCCTTCATTAATGCCCTAAGCTTTTTCATGCCAGATCTCCTTCTCTAGCCAACCAAACTTGTTGATTTGCTAGGGATTGAGGGATGAGACCTAGATCTACTTACACCAAAGGAATTTTGATTCGCCCATCCCGTATCTTGTGGATCTTCTTACTATTGGGAGTTTGGGCACCCTAGAGGGAAGATCTCACCTCGAAGCCACATTCCATTGTGGTGAAACTTCGTGGTGGTGTTGAGAACCCCCATTTGAGTTGTTGAGATTGCCCAACCCTATTTGTAAAGGTTCCAGTTGCCGCCTTCGAAGGCACCGCATAGTGAAATCATGACACCGTGCATTGTGCGAGGGTGTGGGGAGAATAGAGTGAGCCATTGTGGCTTTAGGGTGCATCGTGCGTCCACACCCCTATCGAAAAAGGGAATGCACAAATGTGCTTCCACGAGAAGCACATCCTATGTTTCCCGAGAAGGGAAAAAACACAACATCTGTTTCCACGAGAAGCACAACCGTGCTTCCAAAAAATGGAAAGGCATAGAGTGTGCTTTCGCGAGAAGCACAAACGTGTTTCCCGAAAGTGAAAATAACAATTATGCTTTCAGTTACCCTTTTCATTTTTTGTGATGTTATGGTTTTCAGGGGTTTTCCCTATTCTTTTTAGTTATCATTTTTTTAGATTTTCATTTTTTCAGTTATTGTTTTTTTCTTCTCATTCCCGTTTTTTCGTTAAAAAAGTTTGTCGAAACCTATTTACATGAGATCTAGTTTAAAAGATCTTGACACAGGAAATCCAACGATGATGATGGTCCATGATTTGGGCACACGGTTCAAGAGATAACACGTTTTGAGAAAACCTCACAATACCTATTCTTCACATGTCCTGTTGCACGGGTGCTCTAGAGATCTGTGGGTGCGATGTTGGGTACAGATCTCCACCCCAACAACCGTTCTGTTGGTGTTACAGGTTTTCCGGGGGGGGGGGGGGGGGGGGTGATTCTGTACTGTTGGTTTGGTGATTTTCCTTTGGGCCATCTAGCTAGCTCGCAATAGAGCTACCTTTGAACACAAGCTTATAAAGACCCCTTTTGAGGTTGTTTTTTCCGCCTACTCTTTTCTTATGTAATTGGCAGGTCTTCAAAAGGAGGGGCGATGTGGCGATTCTGAAAGGAAGTGTTGAGCTGCTACGTGCCAATACTGTGAACTTGGTGAAGATCAACGCACCATCCAGGAGTGCGATCGGTGGGTGCTGATGAAGCTACCTAAGAGCTTCCATGATCGTTTACTTTTGTTTAGTTTCTGTTTATTTTGTTGGTCTACTGGTTCTGTAACAGGGCTAGTTCTATGCTACTATGGTGCTGACAGGTTTTCTCCACATGATGTCCATTTCAACATCGGACGGATATAGTACTGTCAGTGCCTTGGACTCGCTTTCGCTTTCTTTCCCATTTCCTGTAATTTTTTGGGCTCAATGTATTTTTGTTTGTTATAAATGGAAGGGGTTAGCCCGGTTAAAATAAATGAATCTATAAAAAAAGGAAAAAAATCTTTTAGGTTGCGACAAGTGCAGTGCCCCACTTGTTAAGCATGGGAGAAGGTGCTGGAGTAACCTTTGAAAAGGTACACTTGATTTTTTGAGAAACACCTGCAATTTTATTTGTACTCATAACAATTACAGATACGTTGTTTTGGATCTAAAATCTAAGAAAACACAAAGTAACTCATATGAATAAGAATTAGTATGAAATCTTTTGAAAACACCTTCACGGTATCAATCTCTGCTAAAAAAAATACCCTAAAGACTTTGATAAAGAGATTGCAATTGAAATGGAGCAACAATGTTGTCACTCTCCGGACAAACATTAGCAATAATGATTTTTGAAAGCGCCTTGACTCGCCCATCCAAAAAGATGGAAAACCTTGATCAATGAACGTACTTGGCCGGGGATGATCCCATAGAAGTGCACCCCGTCGGATCACAATATCTTCATCATGATGTCGATGAAATATTTCAACTCCACAAAGAATCAAACCAATAAAAAAGTTTGACACACCAACATAAACTCATCAGATTCAAATAATCGAATGTACGAGGACAGAAAACTCTCTAATCTTATGACACTGTCAAAAGAACAAGAGTAGTTTATTTTAAAAAGTTTGATTACTAAACGATGACGAAAATCGTAGAACTTCTGAAGATGCGAGATCTTCAATATCCCGGTGCCAAGATAGCAGCCAGTGGCGAGGGGACCAACAATTCTCGGCGACCGGCGGCGACTGCTGCCCTACATGAACGTCGCGAGGTGAACGTACTGCGTACTACTATAATCATCATCGGTTTCCACACGTTTGCTATTAGCCCGTCTGGAGAAGCCCATAGAAGCCCATAAGCCTGTCTGGAGAGGCCGTAGAAGCCCATAAGCGTTGCTATTTAAAACAAGCCCTTCTCCTTCCACAACTCCGTGTCCAAGCTCGCGCTGCGCCGCCAAAGCTTTGAAGTCGCTACTAGGGTTTATCGCCTCCACTCATCAAGCGCCTAGCTAGGGTTTTGCTTGGTCCAGTCGGGAGAGGGAGGCGAGATGCTGCGTCGGAACACGCGGCTCCGTCGGGAGTACCTCTACCGGAAGAGCCTCGAGGGGAAGGAGCGTCAGCACTACGAGAAGAAGCGCCGCGTCCGGGAGGCGCTCGAGGAGGGCAAGCCTATCCCCACCGAGCTTCGCAACGAGGAGCTCGCCCTCCGCCGCGAGATCGACCTCGACGACCAAGACCGCGCAGGTTTCGTCGGATCCATCGCCCCCACCTTCCCATTTCTTTACTTTCTTTTGTTGCGTTTCTCATGGTTGGTTGGTCGGTGGCAGTACCGAGGAGCATCATAGATGACGAGTACGCCGGCGCCACGCTCCGCGAGCCCAAGATTCTCTTGACCACATCCCGTAACCCGAGTGCGCCCCTGACTCAGTTTGTTAAGGTTTGCTTATGCTGTGAATTGGAAGGTGTTTGACAGGTTAAAATGGTGCATCCTGTGCTTACTGACTGGTCAAACTTGTTTTTTTGCCAGGAGCTGAAAGTTGTATTTCCGAACTCACAGAGGATGAACCGTGGTGGTCAGGTATGATACGGAAGCATTCCACCTCGTGTATACTTTGTGTACCAACATCAGATTAGGTATCATTCACATAAGATTTGATTGATTAAAAAGTGAACAGGCTAAATAGTGTTTGTTTCGACTGTAATTTTTCTCGCACATCATCCGTGAGTTTTGGCCACTGTTTCTTATTGATCCATTTTTTCTTCCTGGTAGGTGATTTCAGAAATCGTTGAGTCCTGCCGATCACACGAGATCACTGATCTTATTTTGGTGCATGAGCATCGTGGCCAGCCTGATGGTTTGATTGTGTGTCATCTACCATTAGGTCCAACTGCATACTTTGGGTTACTCAATGTGGTAAGTGCCCATATCTGTTTTATTCATGACTAGCTGGGGCAGTGTACAACATGCGACACCATTCTTGGTGGTAACTCATGGTTCCATCTTTGGCAGGTAACACGACATGATATCAAAGATAGGAAGGCCATGGGAAAAATGTCAGAAGCTTACCCTCATTTGATACTGGACAACTTCACAACGAAGGTATTACATACTTGAATCCTGAGTCACTTTGTTCTAATATGTCTCACCTGTTAAATGTTCATGTTCATTACATGCATGCAGACAACAATTAACAATGTCACCCTCATGCTTTATCTATGTTTTTCATTGTAATTGTTCCCACCGTATGTGGCCTGGAAAGTAGTTTTGTTTTAGCATTTAGGTATGTGTGTTAAAGAATTACGATAAACATCCTGCAGTCTTCTGTAATGATTTTATTTTTCGGTTTCTTGGTTTCTCTAGACCTATCATTTATCAGTAGTCCATTCACACATGCATATATACTCACACTGGAACTGGAGGCTGCTGTGATGATTCTGGCTTATCTAATTAAGCAAGGACTCTCTCTCTCTCTCTCTCTCTCTCTCTGGTTGCTCATGCATCCACACATTCATACTCAAGAACAATATTTGTGATAATGTTTATATTTCTGTTTATGATGAAATTATTGATTATTTCATGATTGGTCATCTGATTCTGAGCACCTCCAGTTCCAATGGCTCTTATGTTGCCTAGAATATATGTTGTCTTGGCTGCTGTATGCTCATTTGCTTTGTTGCTGCTGTTGTTTTGTTGTGCGCACAAAAGTTCACACTAAAAATAGTACTTTGCTTATTATCTTCGTTGGCTGCAATGATGGTTTTCTCGTTAGCCCGAGACACAGTATGAGGACAATATGTCCATTCGGAACTATGTAAACCGAGCTGCTTTGGTATCATTTTAAAGAAATTTCTATGCTTCAGTTAGGTAGTTTGTTTGCTCATTTTCCTCGGACAATGTTTGTTGTCCGGCTTGATGGCTGCAATGATGGACGTCTTGTTAACCTGAGACCTACTATGAGGATAACATATCCATTCAAAACTATGTACTGAGCAGCTTTGATACCCGTTTGCTTATTTTACCTCACAAATTATGTGCTTCCTACCTGGTTAGTTGCCTTGCTACAATGATGGTCTTCTCGTTAACCTGAGACCAACTATGAGGATAATATCTACCCATTCAAAATTATGCATCTCAACAGCCTTGGTTATCTTGGTAGCATATAACAGGATGAGGGTTAGGATTTTTTTTCTGTTCTGTTCCTTTCCTGTTTCTGTTTCAGATCGATTTTTTTAATGAAATTTGGAGGCTGCTGTGATGTTTTTCTCGTTAACCTGAGATGTACTTACTAATGAAGACACTCGAACCATTCAAAACTATTAAACTGAGCGCCTCCACTTACGCCCTTGCTTCTAAAAGAAACTTCTTTTTGCTATCTTCTTTTCCTGTCTCTGATCTAAATTTATTATGGAATTTGGAGGCTACAGTGATGTTTTTCTCGTTAACCTGAGATGTTCTCACTAATGAAGACGAACTAAACCATTCAAAATTATTAAACTGAGTGCCTCCACTTCTACTCAGAAAAGAAACCCTTTTTGCTATGTTCCTTGTCTGTTTCTGATTTTTTTTTATGAAATATAGAGGGTGTGGTGATGTGTTTCTCGTTGACCTCACCTTTTTGCTCTGTTGCTTCCCTGTTTCTGATTTAAGTTTGTTACAAAATCTGGTGGCTGCGGTGATGTTTTTCTCGTTAACCTGAGATTTGCTTACTAATGAAGACAAACTCAAACCATTCAAAACTATTAAGCTGAGCGCCACCATTCTACTGTTGCTTAGGGGAAAAGAATTATTTTGCTCTGGCCCTTTCCTGTTTTTGATCTAAGTTTGTTACAAAATGCGGAGGCTGCGGTATTGTTTTTCTCGTTAACCTGATATATGTGCTTACTGGTGAAGACAAACTCAAACCATTCAAAATTATTGAACTGAGCACCTCCACTTCTACTCTTGCTTATTTGGCTTGAAGTTCATTTCTGTGAGTTCCGCTTTAGTATTTGGTTAGGCACTTGTAATATTGCCAGTTTTTATCCTCTGGTTGTTTGCTTCTAAAAGAAATTTAGGCCACTGGCATTGTTGTATATGGCATCCCTGGTTACTACTACCTTCATTCCAGACGTTTTGGCAGTTCAATTGAACTGTCAAAACGTCTCATATTTAGAAACAGAGTATTTTAGTATTAGACAAGCTCTCGTTAAAGTTCATGGGAAGCAGCTTGTTTTTTAATGCACAGTTTTCTTTGCTATCTTTGTGTTTGTGCTTGGAAATGAAACCTGTCTTTGTTTGATTTGGTCGAATTGTTGCAGACTGGTGAAAGGACTGCCAATATAATGAAGCATCTCTTTCCTGTGCCGAAGCCGGAGTCAAAGCGTCTAATCACTTTTGCTAATAGAGACGACTATATCTCTTTCAGGTTACCATCTTACTTTGTTTATCATCCTTGTTGGTTTTTGTTGATGTCAGCAGTCGCATAGAATATATTCACACAACAAAGCTAGCTGGATTGAGTCTTTGTCTCAAAAGTCCAGAAAATATAGTCTTTCCATATGTCTGGATTTTCTTTCCATGAAAACATATCATCATCTGTCACTCGTTGTTCTGATGTTATCCTCCTTTTTTTTCTCTGATTATGGCAGGCATCACATCTACGAAAAACATGGTGGCCCCAAATCCATTGACCTGAAGGAGGTTGGGCCCCGTTTTGAGTTGCGACTCTACCAGGTTAAGAAATGCCCTCCATATCTGGCTATTGCCGTGCTGTTTGATGCTTTTTGTAGGTCTTGTGCTGACATAACCTTGCTGTTTTTGCCGGGACAGATCAAACGAGGAACTGTGGACCAAAGTGAAGCGCAGAACGAGTTTGTGCTACGGCCGTACATGAATACTGCTAAGAAGCAGAAATCGCTTGGGGTTTGAGTTGATTTTGACGTGCACAGCAATTTTGAGTTCTGTTTTGTACTTGTAATATTATAGCCGGATGCTTTTGATGCATCTGCAAAATCTTAAAAGGGTGTTCAAAGCATAGTTGGCGTGTTGAAATGTGATGCTTTTCTGAGAGAATGAGGATCATTGGTTGGCATGGTATTTGACGACCAAGCAGTGAGAGTCTATCCTTGCTATAACCATGTTTGTGGAGAAAGGGTGATATACGTTGTCAAATTGCGAAAAATTCAAATTATTAGTAACTTGGAAATTGATTTTTTATCATCCAAATAGTCCTCTTGAAACTTTAATTAAACCCTCTTACTAAGCAAACTGTAGAATACACTTCGAAGCTTACACAAAATATTCCACGGCATGTTTTCAGAAAATCGTAACTCCTGGGGTATCACTGAAGACAATGGAGTTTTTTGTTCTTGGAACATTAATGATTTCTATCAGCCTGGGACTAGAGCGACACTCTTAGCACTGAAACCAGCATAATGGAACATATTCTATGTTGAGGAGAATATCACAAGGAATATTTAATGGAAACCGGTAAAAACCACGTGGAAAAGATTACATTTTCCAAAAACATTTTTTGAAACCCATGAGTATATTTTAAATTCGGGAATATTTTCTAAAATTCACGTTTTTTAAATTTTGCAATTTTTTTTTAAAATCCTTTGAACATCTTTTAATTAAACTAACCATTTATAGAAGCGTTATAGTGCTTCGGAGATTGTGGGGTCACTTATAGCACGCAGATTGTGTGTTGTTTAGTTTTATTTCTTTTTATTTTTCGTGCACAGTTTAATTCATGAGCACTTACTAAAATTTGTGAATATTAAAATACAAAATAGTTTATAATTTTTCCGGTAATATTTTCTAATTCATTGGTATTAACTATCATTGATATTTGTGAATATTTTTTGAAATCCATAAATATATTTTAATTCGCGAGTGTTTTCTAAAATTCATGGGTTTTATAATTCACAATAACTTTTAAAATCCTTGAACATCTTTTAGTTAAACTAACTTTTTTAAATATAAAAAAATGATAGCCAAATTTTCCTAGCTAGCAGTGGGGTGAGTGAAAAAAAGTTAGCTAAGTGTTTAAACAACCACCGGCTAGCACCGAGGATAAATTTGTAAAGACACCAACAACCACGTATCAAACAACTCCAGTATCCTCCGGAACCATTATTGTTTTCAACAGCAACCCAATGGGATATACAGACGAAACACACACCGCCAGAACATATCTATACCTACAAAAGACAAGAATGTTTGCAAGGAGTTGAACTCGTGACCTCCTTGTCATGTAACTATTGTGCTACCTTTTTGCAAAAAGAAAAAAGAAAGAAAACTATTGTGCTACCAGCTGAGCTATCCGAGTTAAGGTTGCTTCAACTATTAATTAGTCCCACCTCGCCCCTTACATCCAATCCTACCAATTTATATAGGCTTTTGAGGTTCCCGGGTATCAAGGAGCCATCTCGAAATCAATAAGTGAAGGGTTAAAATTGAGTTCGAGTGGTCCACAGAGGATTTCAATTGATGTTGCAACGTGCAACCAACGGGCAGAAAGAGAAACAAGGAAGGCAATGATTTGAGAAGGAATTGAGACATGATAATAAGGAAAGCAGTCCATTGCCTGCCTCAACATGACAAAGAAATAAGGAAGCTAATTTAGAAAGAAATTGAGACAGGGAAATAAGGAAAGCAGTCCATGCCTGCTAATGTAACCTCAACGTGACTGAGAAATAAGCAACAAAAAAGAAACATTGGGAGCACCCTTGCTGGATTATAACATGCACATTGAGAATTACACGGTGACTCCAATTAAAACGGGATTATGGGCCTCTATATATATTGGGAGCTTTACCTCCTCTAATCAATACCATTGCATTTTGATCAATTCTTTCTACTATAAGCCGGTTATCCCTAATTGTGGCATTTACTCCTTTTTTGTGAAAAACATTATGGTGTTTACTCATTAGCGAAGCACGACCCACAAGTTAGACAATGCATAACCTTCTTCATGTTCGGGATATTTGACTATACTTATTGTTTTTTAAAGAAACAATAATAATTGGATTAGGAGTGCCGGAGTGCGATGAATTTTTATTACGTTGCAATGCATGACGTTGATGTGTTTTTTAATTTTTAATACTCCTGATGTTCTTTATACTGTCATGATATTTGATAAATAGATCAAACATTTTTCCGTAAAGGAATGTTGTCAATTAGATCAATCCTATACCTAAATAGTTGATTCCCGTTAACTCCAATTCTCTCAACATGCAATTATGCATCTCATCATGTCACAATGCATGGAAAAACAGAACTATGCATGCTACTCATATTCAATATCCACTAACTGTTAGAATAAATCAAATACAGTACATATGTTTTCAATTTCAATTACATATTATTTGTCTAAATACCAATGTTTCATAACATCATTTTCACTGAAATATTGCATCCAATTCCCACAACAACGCGCGAGGTATTTACTTCAAATCATACCCATATCCTAAGCTCCATGTCGTGATCCTTAAATGATGCACCATTGTCCCGTGACATAGTTCCTTGATCAGGCCAACCGTGGTTCATAAAATTTTTGTTTTCCGTCGCGACGCATGATTATTTGTGCTAATTTTTCTTTAAACCGGAGATATATATAGACATATATATGTAGCTAATGTAACTTTTTCGTCGTCATCGCAGACCATCTAGTTGTGAGATGGAGGGTGCGTCTTCGGAGGAACGTAGTCGACTCCGATGTCGACCGCATCGCTCTCCGGCTGATCATCGGTGATCAGATCCGACGATCCTCCATCACTGCCGACGGCATCGCCGCCTCCTGCAGCTTCCTTATCCCCGCTGTCGTCCCCTGGTGGCGGCGGCATCACCATGTCCTGCTCGGCCGGCGGCACACTGCCCTCCTGGACGGCGTCCCTGGCCAGCGTCACACCCGGCTGCGGCGACGGAGAAGGCCCCTGCTGCTGTTGCATCGCTATCATGCCTCGCACATGCTCTTGGTCGTGGGAGGAGGAGGACGCCGACGAGTGCTGCTGCTGTATCAAGCCATCAGCCATGTAAATTACGCAATGCACGAACAGATTAGCGTACTAGGAAGGAAGGAGCACGCCTGCATTGCATACACCCAGAGATTGAAGTGAATGCACATGCATGTACTTTCGTTCCTACCATTGGGGCGCGGAGAAGGCGACGGTACATCGTCATCGTCGACGATGCAGGGGCCGCGGGGATGCGGCCGGCCGTGCGGAGGACGAGGCGGTGGTTCCGGCTGCTGGCCTCGCAGACGGAGGAAGAGAGGTGGAGGAAGAGGAGGAGGTAAACCAAGAGCATAGCTGCCGCGCGAGACGGTCTTGGTTCAGTCCTCCTCCCTTGTTCTGCACGGGTTTCTGGTCTTCTTCTTGGATCTTTTATACGTTCTGTGTTTGGAGTTGGGACGTGAAGTGATGACTTTTGATTTGAAGTGTTTGGAGGAGGAGACGTATTTGTAGTGGTTTAGGGAGTCAGGAATCAATTTAATGCTAGCTGTGTCTGTGTGGATTCATGGGACACCTACGATTCGTACCTCCATGCACGAGAAAAACAAAGCTTCCCCCGGCCGTGTTAAGAGCATCTACAAATAGGACCATACCCGCCCAAACGACCGGACGGCCTACCCAACCACACTGTTTAAAACCGGCTCAAACGCCCAGATTGACTAGCTTTGCTCATATCTGACTCATATCTGGGCGAATATGAAAGGCCTGGACGCGCCCAGGCACCGCCACCATATTGGACCGGCCCGCTCTGGCCCACCCGCCCTCACCACCGTCCCAGAAAACCCCATCCGATGGGACGAACCCTAGGCACTCTCAGTCCTTTCACCCTCTCCGCTCCCCTCCGTCTTCTCCACTTCTCTCGCAATCTCGTTGCCTCATCCATCATGGCCAATCCGGCCACGATTTCAGCAGCAAGACCGATCCCATGGACTAGGACAACCTTGTGAAGGAGGAAGCCGACTCCGGTTGCGACTCACCGAACGATGAGGAGCTCGCAACTGGATAGCGTTGGGAGCTCGAGCTTCGTCAGGTCCGCCGCCTGCTCCTCCGAGTCCCACTGCAGCAATGCAGGCCGCAGTCGCCCACCCCACGCTCGCAATGGCCCACTTCGCGCCGCTCCAGATCCGGAGCAGGGCGGCCGTCTCCCATTCCCCTCCAGCGCTAGCACCACCTGAGCATTGCTGGGTGCTCGTGCATGCGGCTCCCATGCAGATGCGCACACCGGAGTTGGAGGCGAAGGCAGCCCGACGTGAGTGGCACCACAAGCACGGGCGACAACAATGAGGATCCTCCTGCACGAATGCATACATGCAGGAAATGGACCCTCGCGTTGCTGACCACAAGGGCAAGGGCCCAATCAAGAAGTGGTGAACTCCAGCCGCCCGCCAATGCTATCTTTATATTTTTAGTTGTTTTACTTTTGTTTTAGGTTGAATTTGGACTTCGCCGGCCCTTTTGGATGGACTAATGCGATGTCCGATATCCGAATTACTAAGCCTTTATTCTATTTCTATGATCTACGTATCATGCATGGGTTTGTATGAAACTAGATGATTATGCATGGGTTTGTATGAAACTAGATGATTCTCCACGTGTTGATGTGGAAATATTAAGAGACATGTAGCCACGAAATATTATTAGTGCATCCTAACATTTATTTTGGTAACTTAGCAACTTAAGTGTTTGAGAAATTTCGAAATACGTTGAATTAATTTTTCTAATAAAAGATATCTCAAGTTAGACTATCAAGTTAATATATGGTATTCCTTCTTTTTCATTTCAACAGATGCATCTCCGAAAAGTCTTGTAGCATGCTATTTCTTAAGCTTGCGTTGGTTTTTCCCTTGAAGAGGAAAGGATGATGCAACAAAGTAGAGATAAATATTTCCATCAGTTTGAGAACCAAGGTATCAATCTAGTAGGAGAAGAACGCACAAATCACCAATACCCGCACAAACAATCAAACACTTTCACCCAACGCGATAAAGGGGTTGTCAATCCCTTCACGGTCACTTGGAAAGGTGATATCTGATGGAGACAGATAAATAAAACTAAACAAAAGATAAAACATTTTTGGGTTTTTTGTTGTATAGATCTGAAAGTAAAGATTGCAAAATAGTAGATCGGAAACTAATATGATGAAAAATAGACCCGGGGGTCATATGCTTCACTAGAGGCTTCTCTCTTGAAGGCAAATAATACGGTGGGTGAACAAATTACTGTCAAGCAATTAATAGAAAAGCACAAAGTTATGACGATATCCAAGGCAATGATTATGTAATATAGGCATCACGTCCGTGTCAAGTAGACCGACTCCTGCCTGCATATACTACTATTACTCCACACATCGACCGACTCCTGCCTGCATATACTACTATTACTCCACACATCGACCGACTCCTGCCTGCATCTAGAGTATTAAGTTCATGAAGAACAGAGTAACTGTTTAAGTAACCTGACATGATGTAGAGGGATAAACTCAAGCAATATGATGTAAACCCCATCTTTTTATCCCCGATGGCAACAATACAATACGTGCCTCGCTGCCCCTACTGTCACTGGGAGAGGACACCACAAGATTGGACCCAAAGCTAAGCACTTCTCCCATTGCAAGAAAAACCAATCTAGTAGGCCAAACTAAACCGATAGTTCAAAGAGAATTACAAAGATATCAAATCATGCATATAATAATTCAGAGAAGATTCAAATAATATTCATAGATAAGCCGATCATAAATCCACAATTCATCGGATATCGAAAAACACACCGCAAAAGAAGATTACGTCGGATAGATCTCCAAGAACATCGAGGAGAACATGGTATTGAGAATCAAAGAGAGAGAGAAGAAGCCATCTAGCTACTAGCTATGGACCCGTAGGTCTGAGGTAAACTACTCACGCTTCATCGGAATGGCAATAGGGTTGATGTAGATGCCCTCCGTGATCGAATCCCCCTCCGGCAGGATGCCGGAAAAGGCCCCAAGATGGGATCTCACGGGAACAGAAGGTTGCGGCGGTGGAAAAGTGTTTTCGTGGATGCTTCTGGTGGTTTGGGAATATATGTGAATATATAGGAGGTAGAGCTACGTCAGGGGAGTCCCGAGGGGCCCACAAGGTAGGGGGCGTGCCCTACCCCCCTGGGCGCGCCCTCCACCCTTATGGCCGTCTCGTGGCTCTTCTGACTTGATCTCCAAGTCTCCTGGGTGTCTTCTGGTCCACGAAAAATCATCGCGAAGGTTTTATTCCGTTTGGACTCCTTTTGGCATTCGTTTTCCGTGAAGCTAAAAAACAAGGAAAAAACAGAAACTGGCACTGTGCTCTAGGTAAATAGGTTAGTCCAAAAAATAATATAAAATAGCATATTAATGCATATAAAACACCCAAAACATATAATATAATAGCATGAAACAATAAAATTTTTATAGATACATTGGAGACGTATCATAGCATTGTAGAGTTTTACATTTAAAAATGCTTTTGTATTTGTGAATAGAAGACACACCAACAAATACTTGTATGCATGTATTTCCTTCTTCAATTCATATTTTCACTCTTTAATACATCTTAACGATCAATATCTACAGCCAATTCCAGTCATTTTTTTCATACCACATGAATAAGATGACATACTAATGACATGAGTTTGTGTAAGGTGTATGATGTGGATAATTACATGACTAATTATGATGCGGTGGACATGTATGACATGCATAACTTGGTGAGGCGAGAGAGTGCATGTTTTTTAAAATAATAATTAAAGGTAATGAATGTGGTGCATGGCTGAAAAATTATGCTGGTGGTTGCTGACATTGCACGCTTGATGAGGTAGAAGGCCGCATGTTGAGAGAATTACTTGTAGTGGAGTTGAACTATTTAAGAATAGTAGGGTTCCGACTTTTGGGGATTGTGGTTGTGGAGGGAGCAAATTGGCTTTTGTCCGGGCACTGCCAACGGACACGCATGGACGCGCCCGCGGGCGTATAGGGCAGCAAAATAGCTAATTGTGTTTGTAGATGTTCTAATGTACTTCAGTGATTGCTCTGGACGTTTGGCTAGACATGAGGGATTTCGACAATAATACTACATCCATCATGTTTTACATGCATTTTTTTTGATCTTTCCTAACTAAATTCCCCCCCCCCCCTAAATTTTTCGGGTTGGCCCCTTCTTCCCCTATTTTCCAATCGTAAACCTCCACCAGTGACCTTCGGTCAACTCCGTATAAAAGATCCCTGTGCGTGTAGCATGCCTCTGGATTTCTGGACCACAACCGAAGAGCGCCAAGATTAGCTGAAAGTGCACGCGCGTTCGTGAGCTTTTGGGCAACTATACAACTTAGAGCAACTAACACTACAAAATGTCGGCTATTTATTGACGTTTCACTCACTACTGCAGGAATGTCCTAACGCGACACATGTATAGCAGACCAATCGACCAAACTATGTGCGATGTATGAATCACAAACAGTACGGTAATAAAATCATCACCAATAAAACGAACTATGTGCGATGACTGATCTATCAAGCACGATTCAGATTAGAGCTGCGTGTGCGAATCGTGACATACAGTTGATCCATATGAACTGTTTGCGAGGAGCCAAAACAACAGAAACAGTTAGCCAGATCAAGGCGTGTGCGATAAACTGTATACATGTCACTCAGATGAATTGTTTGCGATGATCCAGAAGAACACAAACGATGTCTACAATGTTGACATAGATGAACATGTGATGTAGGCTGGAAACCCTAGGGCCGATCTTTCACGATGGAGCGGATCCTACGAAGAACACAAGGGGAAAACACGAGAGAAATCACTCAAACCAACAAGATTCGGTCACACATATGCTAGATCCTCGAAACACAAAGAGATACACGATCCAGATCCAACAAAGGACGATACATAGGGTAACTAGTTCTTCTCCGTGAGGAGGTCTTGAGGTCTTCGCGTTAGGGGTCTTGGATCCGCTTGGGGGATCTTCTCCGTAGAGGTCGTGAACTCTGATGGAGAAGTAACCAAGTGGATGAGCAAAGCTCTATCTCTAAATTGATCTAATCCTTTGCTGACCCTAGAAAGAGGGAGGAGGAGGAGTATATATAGTCTAGGTGGGCAAAGTGGTACATGGGCCTCGACCCTTTACTGTGCGCAGACAGACGGGGCCGGATATGCGGGCCTTCATGAGGGGTCGGATGTCCAGGCTGGCGGGGTCGGCCTCGGTGCTCTCTGGATAGGCGGTGTCCGGATTTCCGGGCTAGAGGCCGGATTTCCGGGTCGGGGCCCGATGTCCGGGCCCTGTAGACTTGGCCGCTGGCCCGTTGCTGCAGGCGACACCTCCAAGGGCCGGATGTCCGGGTCCTAGGAGCTGTTCTTGACTCCTTCCATTGGTTCTCTTCATCCGTGAACTTGGAGACTTGTCCGTCTTCATGCGCATCTTTGAGAGATTCCTCTTGGTACCTAATCATGCACAAAATTCCAGACTTAGGTAGTAGCCATGTCTCGAGGGGGTCATATGGAATATCACTAAGGAGAGATGCCACCTCGTTCTCGAGAGCCCTAGCTCATGCTCGTGTCATAGGTCCTCTTGGCACTTGGTAAGACGATGATAGGTCCATGGGGATGACCATAGGATGCTTCGCATCATCTCCCCTCCCTTGGGAAAGATCCGACTTCGGATCGAAATCCTCATCGCCATGGTAGGGAGAGATATCTTTGATGTTGAAGATGTCGCTCACGGAGTACTTGTCGCGCGGGATGTCGATCTTTTAGGCGTTGTTGTTGTAGCGTTCAAGCACCTTGAAGGGTCCATCGGCTCGTGGTAGAAGTTTGGACTTGCGTTCGTTGGAGAAGCGGTCCTTGCGAAGGTGTAGCCACACAAGGTCTCCAATGTTGAATAGCATGGGTTGCTTGTTGATGTTGAGCTTGGTCGCGAGTCGTTATACTTGGCGCTCGATGGTGTGCCTTATGCATCTTCTTGAGATAATTCACTCGGGCACTCGCGTCCATGTTGATGCACTCTTGTAGTGGTAGAGGTAGAATGTCCAATGGGGACAACGGGTTGAAGCCGACGACCTCGAAAGGGGACTTGCCGGTAGTCGAATGTCTTGCGCGGTTGTAGGCGTACTCGGCGATGGGTAGGCACTCCTCCCACTCCTTGATTTTCTTCTTGATCAACACGCGTAGTAGAGTGGTGAGCGTTCAGTTCATCACCTCCTTTTGGCCATCGGTTTGAGGATGGTATGCCGAAGAGAACAAAAGCTTGATTCCGAGCTTGGCGCATGAGGTCTTCCAAAAGTAACTCAAGAACTTGATGTCGCGGCCGAGACAATCGTCTTTGGTACTCCATGTAGGCGCAAGATTTCCCAACAAAAGATATTGGCAACATGTGAAGCATCGTCTATCTTGTTGCATGGTATAAAATGTGCCATCTTAGAGAAATGGTCCACAACAAGAAACACAAAATCTTTGCCATTTCTAGTTCTAGGCAAAATGAGCACAAAATCCATACTAGTGTCTTCCCATGGGTGATATGGAATAGTAAGGGGCATATAGAGACCATGTGATTGAGCTTTAGACTTAGCTTTGAGACATGTAGAACATCGGTTGGTGAAACGTTAGACATCGCAGAACATCTTGGGCCAAAAATAGTTCTTGGAGAGCGTAGCGAATGTCTTGTCGCTTCCAAAGTGTTCCATTCGTCCTCCTCCATGAGATTCTTGCAAAAGTAACAAACGAAGAGAAGACTCGGGAATGCATAGTTTGTTAGCTCTCATAAGATAATCATCTTTGATGTAATAGCGTTCCCAAGATGTATGCGTCAAACATTTGGCATAAGGAATAGCAAAAGTAGGGTCATGCACATACAAGTCTTTAATGTGCTCAAAACCAATGACGTTCAATTCAAGTTTAGTAACAAGCATGCATTTGCGGGAAAGCGCATCCGCCACAACATTTTCCTTACCTTTGATGTATTTGATGACATAAGGAAATGACTCAATGAACTCACTCCACTTAGCATGACGCTTGTTCAACTTAGTTTGACCCTTAAGATATTTAAGCGTTTCATGGTCGGTATGAATGACAAATTCATGAGGACGAAGATAATGTTCCCACTCACGCAAAACTCGCACTAAAGCATATAACTCTTTGTCATAGATGGGATAATTTAGTTGCGCTCCGGAAAGTTTCTCACTAAAGTAGGCTATGGGGCGCTTCTCTTGCGTTAACACACCTCCTATGCAATTACCGCTAGCATCGCAATGAATTTCAAAAGGTTTGTCAAAGTTGGGTAATGCAAGCACGGGAGCATGAGTAAGCAAAATTTTAAGTTCATTAAATGCAGTATCTTGGGATGGTCCCCAAATAAATGGTGCATTCTTCTTACTCAAAGCATGCAAAGGGGATGCAATGGTGCTAAAATCCTTAACAAATCTACGGTAGAAACCGGCTAAACCAAGGAAGCTACACACTTGTTGCAAGTTGGTTGGTTGTGGCCAAGTTTTAATAGCAATGATCTTAGATTCATCGACATGCACACCCTTAGAAGATACTACAAAACTCAAGAAAACAAGCTTATCATCACTGAAAAGGCATTTGTCCATATTAGCATAAAGGCGCTCTTTTCTAAGAGTTTGTAAAACGGTTCTAAGATGAGTCACATGATCTTTGAGAGATTTGCTAAACACAAGAAAATCGTCAAAATAGACCACAACAAATACACCAATATAGGGTCGGAGAACAAAATGCATCACTCGCATGAAAGTACCGGGTGCTTCGAATAAACCCATTGGCATAACAAGCCATTCATATAAGCCAAATTTGGTCTTAAATGCGGTTTTCCATTGGATGCGTATTTGGTAGTAGCCACTTTTAAGATCAATTTTAGAGAAAATTGTGGCTCTGCTAAGCTCATCTAGCATATCATCTAGGCATGGAATGGGGTAATGATAACGCACGGTGATAGCATTGATAGGACGACAATCTGAACGCATGCGATATGTACCATCTTTCTTGGGAACAAGGATTACCGGGACGGCACAAGGGCTCAAGATTTGTCATACATTGCCGTTGTCGATGAGTTGTTGTACTTGCCATTGGATCTCCTTGGTTTCCTCGGGGTTGATGCGGTAGGGAGCCTTGTTAGGAAGAGGTGCTCCGGGGATGAGGTCGATGCAGTGTTCGATGCCTCGAAGAGTAGGTAGACCCGGAGGTAGCTCGTCGGGGAAAACGTCTTGGAATTCCTGTAATAGAGAAGATAACACTAAAGGTAGATTGTGAGAGGTGTTAGTTTTTGGTGCCTCCTCCTTGCACAAAAGGACATAGTGCATAACGCTTGATGGGTTCTCACACACTTCTCTCATCTCACTTTTGGCGGCAAATAGCACTAAGTTCTTCTTGTCGCTCATCGTGGAGGCACTCAATTTGGGCTTGTGGCGCTCACTCTCTTTTAGGTGGTTCACTCTCTCACTATTCTCTCCACGATGGGTGGCTTGCTTGTCGGCGATCACTTGGCTTGGAGACATAGGTCGTAGCACGTACTCCTTTCCTTTCATCTTGAAGCTATAGTGATTTGTACGCCCGTTGTGCATGATGCCTCGGTCAAATTACCATGGTCGTCCAAGAAGGAGGTGGCAAACGGACATCGGAACGACATCACACTTGGCTTGGAGACATAGGTCGTAGCACGTACTCCTTTCCTTTCATCTTGAAGCTATAGTGATTGGTACGTCTGTTGTGGATGACGCCTCGGTCAAATTGCCATGGTCGTCCAAGAAGGAGGTGGCAAACGGACATCAGAATGACATCACACTCCAAAGTGTCTTCGTAAGCTCCGACCTTGAAGGAAACTTGCACCATATGCTCGACTTGGATAGTGCCGGAGTCGCTTAGCCATTGAACCTTGTAGGGATGCGGGTGCTTCTTCTTGACCAATTGGAGCTTGGAGCATAGTTCTTCACTTGCCAAGTTATGGCAACTACCTCCATCGATGATGACCTTCACGGACCTTCCATTGATGCCGGCCTTGGTGTGGAAGATATGGCATCTTTGGTCTTCATCTTGTTGATGTTGAAGAGTCAAGACCTTAGAGACAACAAGACCGGGGCTCGAATCTTCGTCACAAAAGACTTGATCATCTTCATCCTCGTTCACTTGCCGGTGCATGGCCACACTCTCAAGGGCTTCCATCTCCTCTTCACTCATGGAGTCATATGTTCCGTCGTTGTTGAGGATCATGGTGCGCTTGTTGGTACACTCAAAGGACTTGTGGCCTCGGCTGCCGCATGTGAAGCACTTGATTGAACTTGTCTTGATGGTCTCATCGGTTGGAGTAGATGATGATGAAGCTCTCGGCTTGAAGTTGCTTGTAGGAGGACGACTTGAGGTTGTCGAAGTTTTCTTGTAACTTGACTTGTCGACGTTGCTTGTAGAAGGCTTAGTTGAAGTAGATGGTGTTGGAGTCGTTGAAGCTTGGGTGTTGGAGAAACCATATGACTTGGATGAGAACTTGGCATACTTGAAGTCATCTTGCACTTGACGTTCCACCTTGGTAGCTTGGTGCACTAGCTCGATGAGGTTCGTGTATGGTTGGAAGTCGGCGATCTTCTTGATAGGATGATTGAGTCCATTCAAAAAATGTGCCATAGTTTGCTCATCATCTTCCGTGACATTGGCTCGTATCATGGCAATCTCCATTTCCTTGTATTACTCTTCAACGCTCTTTGTTCCTTGCTTGAGAAGTTGGAGTTTCTTGAAGAGGCCGCGATTGTAGTAGGTTGGCACAAAGCACGCTCTCATGACATTCTTCATTTGCACCCATGTTGTGATGGGTGGTTCATCTCTTGCCTCACGACGCTCAAGGACTTGTTCCCACCAAATGAGGGCGTAATCCTTTAACTCAAGGGATGCCATAGCGATGTTCTTCTCTTCCTCATAGTTGTGCAAGCGGAAGATTTTGTCAACCTTCAATGCCCATGAAAGGTACTCTTCGGGATCATTGCTTCCGAAAAACTTGGGCATGGTGAACTTGAGTTTGCCGTAGCATTGCTCTTTATTGTGTTGGGGTCGAGGGCGATGACGTCCTTGATGAGGAGGATTGTCTCCCTCAACTTGCTCTTGTCATGGAGGATTTCCATTGTCTTCTTGCTCTTGGTGAACTTGAGGTTCTTGTCGAGCTTGTGGAGTGCTTGTCTAGCTCGTGGAGGAGCTTGAGGAACTTGTCGGTGCAAACGTGATTGATAAACCCTCTCCTGAACTTCATCGCGAAGTGCTTCTTCTTGCTCGCGCCTATGGCGGTTGCGTGCGGCAACGACGCGACATGTGTCGTGGAGTGCACGTTGCGCCTCAAGTGCTTGAGCTTCTCGTTGTAATTGTTCTTTTTGTTGTGCCTCGGCATCTTGCTCGTCTTGGTGTTCTCGCGCTCGCTCTTCCTCTTGTTGGCGTACATGTTGGCGTTCTTGTGCTTGCGCAAATGTAGCTTGATTTTTGCGATGTCGATGTGCTTGCTCGTCAAGTTGTTTGATACGTCTTCAACATATCTATATTTTTTGATTGTTCCATGCTATTATATTATCTGTTTGGGATGTTTAATGGGCTTTATTATGCACTTTTATATTATTTTTGGGACTAACCTATTAACCGAAGGCCTAGTGCAAATTCCTGTGTTTTGCCTATTTCAGTGTTTCGCAGAAAAGGAATATCAAACGGAATCCAAACGGAATGAAACCTTCACGAGGATCGTTTTTGGAACAAACGCAATCCAGGAGACTTGGAGTGGACGTCAAGGAAGCAACGAGGCGGCCACGAGGTAGGAGGGCGCGCCCCCCACCCTCGTGGGCCCCTCGTGGCTCCAGCGACCTACTTCTTTCGCCTATATATACTCATATACCCTGAAAACAACCAGGAGCACCACGAAACCCTATTTCCACCGCCGCAACCTTCTGTACCTATGAGATCCCATCTTGGGGCCTTTTCCGGCACTCCGCCGGAGGGGGAATCGATCACGGAGGGCTTCTACATCAACACCATAGCCTCTCCGATGATGTGTGAGTAGTTTACCACAGACCTTCGGGTCCATAGTTATTAGCTAGATGGCTTCTTCTCTCTCTTTGGATCTCAATACAAAGTTCTCCTCGATTCTCTTGGAGATCTATTCGATGTAATTCTTTTTGCGGTGTGTTTGTCGAGATCCGATGAATTGTGGGTTTATGATCAAGATTATCTATGAACAATATTTGATTCTTCTCTGAATTCTTATATGCATGATTTGATATCTTTGCAAGTCTCTTCGAATTATCAGTTTGGTTTGGCCTACTAGATTGATCTTTCTTGCAATGGGAGAAGTGCTTAGCTTTTGGTTCAATCTTGCAGTGTCCTTTCCCAATGACAGCAGGGCAGCAAGGCACGTATTGTATTGTTGCCATCGAGGATAAAAAGATGGGGTTTATATCATATTGCTTGAGTTTATCCCTCTACATCATGTCATCTTGCCTAATGTGTTACTCTATTCTTATGAACATAATACTTTAGATGCATGCTGGATAGCGGTCGATGTGTGGAGTAATAGTAGTAGATGCAGAATCGTTTCGGTCTACTTGTCACGGACGTGATGCCTATATACATGATCATGCCTAGATATTCTCATAATTATGCGCTTTTCTATCAATTGCTCGACAGTAATTTGTTCACCCATCGTAGATTATGCTATCTTGAGAGAAGCCACTAGTGAAACCTATGGCCCCCGGGTCTATCTTCCATCATATTAATCTTCCGCCAACTAGCTATTTCTGCCGCTGTTTATTTTGCAATCTTTACTTTTCAATCTATACAACAAAAAATACCAAAAATATTTATCTTATTATCTTTATCAGATCTCACTTTTGCAAGTGGCCGTGAAGGGACTGACAACCCCTTTATCGCGTTGGTCGCAAGGTTCTTGATTGTTTGTGCAGGTACGAGGGATTTGCGTGTAGTCTCCTACTGGATTGATACCTTGGTTCTCAAAAACTGAGGGAAATACTTATGCTACTTTGCTGCATCACCCTTTCCTCTTCAAGGGAAAACCAACGCATGCTCAAGAGGTAGCAAGAAGGATTCTGGCGCCGTTGCCGGGGAGATCTACGCACAAGTCAAGACATACCAAATACCCATCACAAACTCTTCTCCCTTGCATTACATTATTTGCCATTTGCCTCTCGTTTTCCTCTCCCCCACTTCACCTTTGCCGTTTTATTGGCCCTCTTTTCCGTTCGTCTCTTTTCACTTGCTTCTTGTGTGCCTGTTTACCCTTATGGCCTTGCCTAAAAACGTTGATCCTCACCTTAGAAGGTTGGAAGAAATTGAAAACAACGTTAGAAGCTTTATGACTTTGCAATTTGAGCATAATAATTTCTTTAGAAACGAGCTTAAAGAACAAAAAAGCTTTATGGGGTACATGAATAAAGAGCTTGATGATATGTCTAAGGAATTTTATGGTTTGAAATCTCAGCTTGCTCATCTTGAAAATTTAGTAGGCCATATTTCGGATAAGCAAGCCACCTTAGTTAATAAGATGGCCGCCAAACTGGAAGAGCTAGAGGGTAATAATGATGAAGATCTAAAAGTGATTGATGTGTCCCCTATTAAATCTTGGTTTTCCAATATGAATCTTGATAAAGATGGGACTGGAGATGAGTCAACTTTAGTTAAAAGGCGTCCCAATGATTCAGAGTTTTTAGATCTTGATGTAAAAATTGGTAAAAGTGGGATTGAAGAGGTCAAAACTTTAGATAGCAATGAACCCACTATTTTGGATTTCAAGGAATTTAATTATGATAATTGTTCTTTAATAGATTTTATTTCCTTATTGCAATCCGTGTTAAATTCTCCTCATGCTTATAGTCAAAATAAAGCTTTTACCAAACATATCGTTGATGCTTTAATGCAATCTTATGAAGAGAAACTTGAATTAGAAGTCTCTATCCCTAGAAAACTTTATGATGAGTGGGAACCTACTATTAAAATTAAGATTAAAGATCATGAATGCTATGCTTTGTGTGATTTGGGTGCTAGTATTTCCACGATTCCAAAAACTTTGTGTGATGTGTTAGGTTTCCGTGAATTTGATGATTGTTCTTTAAATTTGCATCTTGCGGATTCCACCATTAAGAAACCTATGGGAAGGATTAATGATGTTCTTATTTTTGCAAATAGGAATTATGTGCCCGTAGATTTCGTTGTTCTTGATATCGATTGCAATCCTACATGTCCTATTATTCTTGGTAGACCCTTCCTTAGAACGATCGGTGCAATTATTGATATGAAAGAAGGAAATATTATATTCCAATTTCCATTAAGGAAAGGCATGGAACACTTTCCTAGGGAAAATTAAATTACCTTATGAATCCATTATGAGAGCCACTTATGGATTACATACCAAAGATGACAATACCTAGATCTATTCTTGTTTTTATGCATAGCTAGGGGCGTTAAACGATAACGCTTGTTGGGAGGCAACCCAATTTTATTTTTGTTTCTTGCTTTTTGTTTACGTTTAGTAATAAATAATTCATATAGCTTCTATTTAGATGCGTTTTTATGTTTTAGTTAGTGTTTTTCCCAAGTAGAACCAATAGGATCTTCTTGGGTGATAGTTGTTTGATCTTGCTGAAAAAGACAGAAACTTTGTGCTCACGAAAATAATTGTTAAAATTCACCAGAATGTGATAAATTGCCAATTATTTTTGCAGTAGATCAATATACAAATTATCCAGGTTGTCCTAGTTTTTCAGAATTTTTGGAGTGCCAGAAGTATTTGAACAAATCTGATTGCTACAGACTATTATGTTTTTGACAGATTCTGTTTTTCGTGTGTTGTTTGCTTATTTTGATGAATCTATGGCAAGTATCGGGGGGTATGAACCATAGAGAAGTTGGAATAAAGTAGGTTTAACACCAATATAAATAAAGAATGAGTTCATTACAGTACCTTAAGGTGGTGATTTATTTTCTTATACTAACGGAGCTCATGAGATTTTCTGTTGAGTTTTGTGTTGTGAAGTTTTCAAGTTTTTGGGTAAAGATTTGATGGATTTTGGAACAAGGAGTGGCAAGAGCCTAAGCTTGGGGATGCCCAAGGCACCCCAACATAAAATTCAAGGATAACCAAAAGCCTAAGCTTGGGGATGCCCCGGAAGGCATCCCCTCTTTCGTCTTCGTCTATCGGTAACTTTACTTGAGGCTATATTTTTATTCACCACATGATATGTGTTTTGCTTGGAGGGTCTTGTATGATTTGAGTCTTTGCTTTTTAGTTTTCCACAATCATCCTTGCTGTACACACCTTTTGGAGAGACACACATGAATCGGAATTTATTAGAATACTCTATGTGCTTCACTTATATCTTTTGAGCTAGATAATTTCGCTCTAGTGCTTCACTTATATATTTTAGAGCACGGTGGTGGTTTTATTTTATAGAAATTATTGATCTCTCATGCTTCACTTATATTATATTGAGAGTCTTATAAAACAGCATGGTAATTTGCTTTGGCTATAAAATTAGTCCTAATATGATGAGCATCCAAGATGGGTATAATAAAAACTATCATATAAATTACATTGAATACTATGAGAAGTTTGATTCTTTATGATTGTTTTGAGATATGAAGATGGTAATATTAGGGTCATGCTAGTTGAGTAGTTGTGAATTTGAGAAATACTTGTTCTAAAGTTTGTGATTCCCGTAGCATGCACGTATGGTGAATTATGTGATGAAGTCGGAGCATGATTTATTTATTGATTGTCTTCCTTATGAGTGGCGGTCGGGGACGACCGATGGTCTTTTCCTACCAATCTATCCCCCTAGGAGCATGTGCGTAGTACTTCGTTTCGATAACTAATATATTTTTGCAATAAGTATGTGAGTTTTTTATGACTAATGTTGAGTCCATGGATTATACGCACTCTCACCCTTCCATCATTGCTAGCTTCTCTAATACCGCGCACCGTTCGCCGGTATCATACACCCACCATATACCTTCCTCAAAACAGCCACCATACCTACCTATTATGGCATTTCCATGGCCATTCCGAGATATATTGCCATGCAACTTTCCACCGTTTCGTTTGTTATGACACGTTTCATCATTGTCATATTGCTTTGCATGATCATGTAGTTGACATCGTATTTGTGGCAAAGCCACCTTTATAATTCTTTCATACATGTCACTCTTGATTCATTGCATATCCCGGTACACCGCCGGAGGCATTCACATAGAGTCATATTTTGTTCTAAGTATTGAGTTGTAATTCTTGAGTTGTAAGTAAATAAAAGTGTGATGATCATCATTATTAGAGCATTGTCCCAAGTGAGGAAAGGATGATGGAGACTATGATTCCCCCACAAGTCGGGATGAGACTCCGGACGAAAAGAAAAAAAAGAAAAAAAAGAGGCCATAAAAAAGGAGAAAAATGCCCAAACAAAAAAAATGAGAGAAAAAGAGAGAAGGGACAATGTTAGTATCCTTTTATCACACGTGTGCTTCAAAGTAGCACCGCAATCTTCATGATAGAGAGTCTCCTATGTTGTCACTTTCTTATACTAGTGGGAATTTTGCATTAAAACTTGGCTTTTATATTCCAATGACGGGCTTCCTCAAAATGCCCTAGGTCTTCGTGAGCAAGCGAGTTGGATGCACACCCACTTAGTTTCTTTTGTTGAGCTTTCATATACTTATAGCTCTAGTGCATCCGTTGCATGCCAATCCCTACTCACTCACATTGATATCTATTGATGGGCATCTCCATAGCCCATTGATACGCCTAGTTGATGTGAGACTATCTTCTCCTTTTTGTCTTCTCCACAACCACCATTCTATTCCACATATAGTGCTATATCCATGGCTCACGCTCATGTATTGCGTGAAAATAGAAAAAGTTTGAGAACATCAAAAGTATGAAACAATTGCTTGGCTTGTCATCGGGGTTGTGCATGATTTAAATATTTTGTGTGATTAAGATAGAGCATAGCCAGACTATATGATTTTGTAGGGATAACTTTCTTTGGCCATGTTATTTTGAGAAGACATGATTGCTTTGTTAGTATACTTGAAGTATTATTATTTTTATGTCAATATTAAACTTTTGCCTTGAATCTTTCGGATCTGAACATTCATGCCACAATAAAGAAATTTACATTGAGAATTATGCTAGGTAGCATTCCACATCAAAAATTCTGTTTTTATCATTTACCTACTCGAGGATGAGCAGGAATTAAGCTTGGGGATGCTTGATATGTCTTCAACGTATCTATAATTTTTGATTGTTCCATGCTATTATATTATCTATTTGGGATGTTTAATGGGCTTTATTATGCACTTTTATATTTTTTTGGGACTAACCTATTAACCGAAGGCCCAATGCAAATTGCTGTTTTTTTGCCTATTTTACTGTTTTGCAGAAAAGGAATATCAAACAGAATCCAAACGGAATGAAACCTTCGCGAGGATCGTTTTTGGAACAAACGCAATCCAGGAGACTTGGAGTGGACGTCAAGGAAGCAACGAGGCGGCCACGAGGTAGGAGGGCGCGCCCCCCACCCTCGCGGGCCCCTCGTGGCTCCACCGACCTACTTCTTTCGCCTATATATACTCATATACCCTGAAAACAACCAGGAGCACCACGAAACCCTATTTCCACCGCCGCAACCTTCTGTACCCGTGAGATCCCATCTTGGGGCCTTTTCCGGCACTCCGCCGGAGGGGGAATCGATCATGGAGGGCTTCTACATCAACACCATAGCCTCTCCGATGATGTGTGAGTAGTTTACCACAGACCTTCGGGTCCATAGTTATTAGCTAGATGGCTTCTTCTCTCTCTTTGGATCTCAATACAAAGTTCTCCTCGATTCTCTTGGAGATCTATTCGATGTAATTCTTTTTGCAGTGTGTTTGTCGAGATCCGATGAATTGTGGGTTTATGATCAAGATTATCTATGAACAATATTTGATTCTTCTCTGAATTCTTATATGCATGATTTGATATCTTTGCAAGTCTCTTCGAATTATCAGTTTGGTTTGGCCTACTAGATTGATCTTTCTTGCAATGGGAGAAGTGCTTAGCTTTGGGTTCAATCTTGCGGTGTCCTTTCCCAATGACAGCAGGGGCAGCAAGGCACGTATTGTATTGTTGCCATCGAGGATAAAAAGATGGGGTTTATATCATATTGCTTGAGTTTATCCCTCTACATCATGTCATCTTGCTTAATGCGTTACTCTGTTCTTATGAACTTAATACTTTAGATGCATGCTGGATAGCGGTCGATGTGTGGAGTAATAGTAGTAGATGCATAATCATTTCGGTCTAGTTGTCACGGACGTGATGCCTATATACATGATCATGCCTAGATATTCTCACAATTATGCGCTTTTCTATCAATTGCTCGACAGTAATTTGTTCACCCACCGTAGATTATGCTATCTTGAGAGAAGCCACTAGTGAAACCTATGGCCCCCGGGTCTATCTTTCGTCATATTAATCTCCCGCCAACTAGCTATTTCTGTCGCTGTTTATTTTGCAATCTTTACTTTTCAATCTATACAACAAAAAATACCAAAAATATTTATCTTATTATCTTTATCAGATCTCACTTGTGCAAGTGTCCGTGAAGGGACTGACAACCCCTTTATCGCGTTGGTTGCAAGGTTCTTGATCGTTTGTGCGGGTACGAGGGATTTGCGTGTAGTCTCCTACTGGATTGATACCTTGGTTCTCAAAAACTGAGGGAAATACTTACGCTACTTTGCTGCATCACCCTTTCCTCTTCAAGGGAAAACCAACACATGCTCAATAGGTAGCATTGTTCTTGTGTACGATTGCCGTGTAGAGGATTGCAGTTTGCTCGACAGTCTTGGCGCGCGGCTTGGCGAAGAGTGTTCGACGTCAGTGTACTTGGGTTGTCGGAGGAGTGTCGACTAGAGTGGCTCCTTCTTGAGTATGACGAAGTGGTAGAAGAGCGGTTGACCAACAAGGCACGAATCTCGTCCATTCTTGTGTCGTTCTCTTGTTTGTGTTCGTCGAGCTTGTTGTCGAAGTAGTCTCTTGTACGTTACTCGGAGAGACGTAAGTCGGTGGTGAGTGATGTCTACTACGCAACTTTATTCTTGTAGACACACGTTGGGCCTCCAAGTGCAGAGTTTTGTACGACAGTAGCAATTTTTCCTCAAGTAGATGACCTAAGGTTTATCAATCCGTGGGAGGCGTAGGATGAAGATGGTCTCTCTCAAATAACCCTGCAACCAAATAATAAAAAGTCTCTTGTGTCCCCAACACACCAAATACAATGGTAATTTGTATAGGTGCACTAGTTCGGCGAAGAGATGGTGATACAAGTGTAATATGGATAGTAGATATTGATTTTTTCATAAGAACAATAAAAGTAGAAGAGTAGCAATTAATAAAATGGAGCACAAATGGTATTGGAATGCTTGAAAATGAGGCCTAGGGTCCGTACTTTCGCTAGTGCAATCTCTCAACAATGCTAATATAATTGGATCATATAACCATCCCTCAACATGCAACGAAGAATCACTCCAAAGTTCCTATCTAGCGGAGAACATAAGAAGAAATCATTTGTAGGGTACGAAACCACCTTGAAGCTATTCTTTTCGATCGATCTATCCAAGAGTTCATACTAAAATAACAACAAATAATTTCAGATTCATAATACTCAATCCAACACAAAGAACCTCAAAGAGTGCCCCAAGATTTCTACCAGAGAAACAAACACAAGAACGTGCATCAACCCCTATGCGTAGATTACCCCAACGTCACCTCGGGAATCCACGAGTTGAGTGCCAAAACATATATCAAGTGAATCAAAATAATACCCCATTGTCACCACAGGTATTCATATGCAAGACATATATCAAGTGCTCTCAAATCCATAAAAGTATTCAATCCGATAAAACGAAATCTCAAAGGGAAAACTCAATTCATCACAACAAGATAGAGAGGGGAAAACACCATATGATCCGACTATATTAACAAAGCCCGCGATACATCTAGATCGTGACACCTCAAGAACACGAGAGAGAGAGAGAGAGAGATTAAACACATAGCTACTGGTACAAGCCCTCAGCCGAGGGTGGACTACTCCCTCCTCATCATGGTGGCCGCCGGGATGATGAAGATGGCTACCGGTGATGATCCCCCCTTCGGCAGGGTGCCGGAACGGGGTCTAGATTGATTTCTCGTGGCTACAAAGCCTTCCGGTGGCGAAACTTCTGATCTAGGGTTACCCCGAGGGTTTTGGGAATTTGGGAATTTATAGGGCGAAGAGGGGGTGGTGGAGGCCACCGAGGTGGGCACAACCCACCTGGGCGCTCCAGGGCCCCCAGGCACGGCCTTGTGGGTTGTGCCCCGCTCGGGGCACCCCCAGGTGCTGCTCTAGTCCAATGGATGTCTTCTGGTCCATAAAAAAAATCCACAAAAAGGTTTGCGGTGTTTGGATTTCGTTTGATATTGATTTCCTGCGATGTAAAAACCAAGCAATGATATAAAGTTAGATTAGTCCCAAAAAATGATATAAAGTTGCTATAAAATGATCGTAAAACATCCAAGAATGAAAATATAACAACATGAATACTTCATAAATTATAGATACGTTGGAGACGTATCAGCATCCCCAAGCTTAATTCCTACTCGTCCTCGAGTAGGTAAATGATACAAGAAATAATTTATGAAGTGTGAATGCTAGCAAAGTGCACAAGTTTGATCAATGAAAATTTCAATCACTTTTCCTAGCATCATAATAGCAATTCTTTCTTATAAAACTTCTCATGTTAAAGTAGCAACCAATTCACATGTTAAGGTTCAAACAATGAATTCTCTTGAAACTCAACAACCTATGTTCTCAGTCACCAAGCAATTGTAATTCAACTTATTCAACAGAGTTTAAGTAAGAGCTCCACATACTCAACCATCATATAGTCTTCTATCATTGCTAACACTCACCGCATACACATGAGCAAAACGTTTCAACCGGACACATAGAAATATAGGGGCTTATAAATTCGCCTCCCAACGTATTCACCTCAAGGGTGATGTCAACAATAATAACTCATGCTACCCATATCCAACTGGATATATGTGCCTAGATCTTTCCTCACCACATGATGCTTGCTAAATGAGAAAAATAAAAAGGAATAGAGATAAAAACTTTTGACTCTTGCATGAAAGTAAATACATAAAAGTAAAAGGTAGGCCCTTCGCAGAGGGAAGCAGAGGTTGCCATGCGCTTATTTGTTTGTATGCTCAACCCCTTAGTGCAAAAGAACGTCACGTTATATTGCCCCTTATGATTGAAGGAAATATGCCCTAGAGGCAATAATGAAGTTATTATTTATTTCCTTATTCTCATGATAAATGTTTATTATTCATGCTAGAATTGTATTAACCGGAAACATAATACATGTGTGAATACATAGACAAACATAGTGTCACTAGTATGCCTCTACTTGACTAGCTCGTTGATCAAAGATGGTTATGTTTCCTAGCCATTGACATGAGTTGTCATTTGATTAACGGGATCACATCATTAGGAGAATGATGTGATTGACTTGACCCATTCAGTTAGCTTAGCACACGATCATTTAGTATTCTGCTATTGCTTTCTTCATGACTTATACATGTTCCTATGACTATGAGATTATGCAACTCCCGTTTACCGGAGGAACACTTTGTGTGCTACCAAACGTCACAACGTAACTGGGTGATTATAAAGGTGCTCTACGGGTGTCTCCAAAGGTACTTGTTGGGTTGGCGTATTTCAAGATTAGGATTTGTCACTCCGATCGTCGGAGAGGTATCTCTGGGCCCACTCGGTAATGCATATCACTTAAGCCTTGCAAGCATTGCAACTAATGAGTTAGTTGCGGGATGATGTATTACAGAACGAGTAAAGAGACTTGCCGGTAACGAGATTGAACTAGGTATTGAGATACCGATGATCGAATCTCGGGCAAGTAACATACCGATGACAAAGGGAACAACGTATATTGTTATGCGGTCTGACCGATAAAGATCTTCGTAGAATATGTGGGAGCCAATATGAGCATCCAAGTTCCGCTATTGGTTATTGACCGGAGACGTGTCTCGGTCATGTCTACATAGTTCTCGAACCCGTAGGGTCCGCACGCTTAAAGTTTGATGACGGTTATATTATGAGTTTATGTGTTTTGATGTATCGAAGGTAGTTCGGAGTCCCGGATGAGATCGGTGACATGACGAGGAGTCTCGAAATGGTCGAGACGTAAAGATCGATATATTGGACGACTATATTCGGACATCGGAAAGGTTCCGAGTGATTCGGGTATTTTTGGAGTACCGGAGAGTTACGGGATTTCGCCGGGGAGTATATGGGCCTTATTGGGCTTTAGTGGAAAGAGAGAGGAGAGGCTGCGCGCCCCCCAAGGCCTAGTCCGTGCGGTGCCCCCCTCCACCATAGTCCACCTCGATAATATCGTAGTGGTGCTTAGGCGAAGCCCTGCGTCGGTAGAACATCATCATCGTCAGCACGCCGTCGTGCTGACGGAACTCTCCCTCAAAGCTCGGCTGGATCGGAGTTCGAAGGACGTCATCGAGCTGAACGTGTGCTGAACTCGGAGGTGTCATGCGTTCGGTACTTGATCGGTCGGATCGTGAAGACGTATGACTACATCAACCGCGTTGTGCTAACGCTTCCGCTATCGGTCTACGAGGGTACGTGGACAACACTCTCCCCTCTCGTTGCTATGCATCACCATGATCCTGTGTGTGCGTAGGAATTTTTTTAAAATTACTACGTTCCCCAACAGTGGCCTCCGAGCCAGGTTTTATACGTAGATGTTATATGCACGAGTAGAACACAAGTGAGTTGTGGGCGATACAAGTCATACTGCTTACCAGCATGTCATACTTTGGTTCGGCGGTATTGTTGGATGAAGCGGCCCGAACTGACATTACGCGTACGCTTACGCGAGACTGGTTCTACCGACGTGCTTTGCACACAGGTGGCTGGCGGGTGTCAGTTTCTCCAACTTTAGTTGAACCGAGTGTGGCTACACCCGATCCTTGAGAAGGTTAAAACATCACTAACTTGACGAACTATCGTTGTGGTTTTGATGCGTAGGTAAGAACGGTTCTTGCTCAGCCCGTAGCAGCCACGTAAAACTTGCAACAACAAAGTAGAGGACGTCTAACTTGTTTTTGCAGGGCATGTTGTGATGTGATATGGTCAAGGCATGATGCTATATTTTATTGTATGAGATGATCATGTTTTGTAACTGAGTTATCGGCAACTGGCAGGAGCCATATGGTTGTCGCTTTATTGTATGCAATGCAAACGCCCTGTAATGCTTTACTTTATCACTAAGCGGCAGCGATAGTCGTAGAAGCATAAGTTGGCGAGACGACAACGATGCTACGATGGAGATCAAGGTGTCGCGCCGGTGACGATGGTGATCATGATGGTGCTTCGGAGATGGAGATCACAAGCACAAGATGATGATGGACATATCATATCACTTATATTGATTGCATGTGATGTTTATCTTTTATGCATCTTATCTTGCTTTGATTGACGGTAGCATTATAAGATGATCTCTCACTAAATTATCAAGGTATAAGTGTTCTCCCTGAGTATGCACTGTTGCGAAAGTTCTTCGTGCTGAGACACCACATGATGATCGGGTGTGATAGGCTCTACGTTCAAATACAACGGGTGCAAAACAGTTGCACACGTGGAATACTCAGGTTAAACTTGACGAGCCTAGCATATAACATATATGGCCTCCGAACACTGAGACCGAAAGGTCGAGCGTGAATCATATAGTAGATATGATCAACATAGTGATGTTCACCATTGAAACTACTCCATCTCACGTGATGATCGGACATGGTTTAGTTGATTTGGATCACGTGATCACTTAGAGGATTAGAGGGATGTCTATCTAAGTGGGAGTTCTTAAGTAATATGATTAATTGAACTTAAATTTATCATGAACTTAGTCCTGGTAGTATTATCATATCTATGTTGTAGATCAATAGCTCGCGTTTAGCTCCCCTATTTTATTTTAATATGTTCCTAGAGAAAACTATGTTGAAAGATGTTAGTAGCAATGATGCGGATTGGATCCGTGATCTGAGGATTATCCTCATTGCTGCACAGAAGAATTATGTCCTTAATGCACCGCTAGGTGACAGACCAATTGCAGGAGCAGATGCAGACGTTATGAACGTTTTTGACAAAAGCTCGGTATGATGACTACTTGATAGTTTAGTGCACCATGCTTTACGGCTTAGAACCAGGACTTCAAAAATGTTTTGAACGCCACAGAGCATATAAGATGTTCTAAGAGTTGAAATTGGTATTTCATACTCATGCCCGTGTCGAAAGGTATGAGACCTTTGACAAGTACTTTGCCCACAAGATGGAGGAGAATAGCTCAGCTAGTGAGCATGTGCTCAGATTGTCTGGGTACTACAATCGCTTGAATCAAGTGGGAGTTAATCTTCCAGATAAAATAGTGATTGACAAAATTCTCTAGTCACCATCACCAAGTTAGTAGAACTTTGTGATGAACTATAGTATGCAAGGGATGACGAAAACGATTCCCGAGTTTTTCATGATGATGAAATCGATGAAGGTAGAAATCAAGAAAGAGCATCAAGTTGATGGTTAACAAGATCACTAGTTTCAAGAAAAGGGGCAAAGGGAAGAAGGGGAACTTCAAGAAGAACGGCAAGCAAGTTGCTGCTCAAGTGAAGAAGCCCAAGTCTGGACCTAAGACTGAGACTAAGTGCTTCTACTGCAAAGGGACTGGTCACTGGAAGCGAAACTACCCCAAGTAATTGGCGGATAAGAAGGATGGTAAAGTGAACATAGGTATATTTGATATACATGTTATTGATGTGTACTTTACTAGTGTTTATAGCAACCCCTCAGTATTTGATACTAGTTCAGTTGCTAAGAGTAGTAACTCGAAATGGGAGTTGTAGAATGAACATAAACTAGTTAAGGGTGAAGTGACGATGTGTGTTGGAAGTAGTTCCAAGATTGATATGATCATCATCGCACACTCCCCATACTTTCGAGATTAGTGTTGAACCTAAATAAGTGTTATTTGGGGTTTGCGTTGAGCATGAATATGATTTGATCATGTTTATTGTAATACAGTTATTCATTTAAAGTCAGAGAATAATTGTTGTTCTGTTTACATGAATAAAACCTTCAATGGTCATACACACAATGAAAATAGTTTGTTCGATCTCGATCATAGTGATACACATATTCATAATATTGAAGCCAAAAGATGCAAAGTTAATAATGATAGTGCAACTTATTTGTGGCACTGCCGTTTAGGTCATATTGGTGTATAGCGCATGAAGAAACTCCATGCTGATGGGATTTTGGAATCACTTGATTATGAATCACTTGATGCTTGCGAACCATGCCTTATGGGCAAGATGACTAAGACTCCGTTCTCCGGAACAATGGAGCGAGCAACTGACTTATTGGAAATAATACATACTCATGTATGCGATCCGATGAGTGTTGAGGCTCGCGGCAGGTATCGTTATTTTCTGACCTTCACAGATGATTTGAGCAGATATGGGTATATCTACTTGATGAAACATAAGTCTGAGGCATTTGAAAAGTTCAAAGAATTTTAGAGTGAAGTGGAAAATCATCGTAACAAGAAAATAAAGTTTCTACAATCTGACCACGGAGACAAATATTTGGTTTACGAGTTTGGTCTTCAATTAAAACAATGTGGAATAGTTTCACAAATTCGTGCCACTTGGAACACCACAGCATAATGGTGTGTCCGAACGTCATAACCGTACTTTATTAGATATAGTGCAATCTATGATGTTTCTTACCGATTTAGCACTATAGTTTTGGGGTTATGCATTAGAGACAGCTGCACTCACGTTAAAAAGGGCACCATCTAAATCCATTGAGACGACACCGTATGAACTGTGGTTTGGCAAGAAACCAAAGTTGTCGTTTCTTAAAAAGTTTGGGGTTGCGATGCCTATAAGAAAAAGTTTTATCCTGATAAGCTCAAACCCAAATCGGAGAAATGTGTCTTCATAGGATACCCAAAAGAGACAGTTGGGTACACCTTCTATCACAGATCTGAAGGCAAGATATTCGTTGCTAAGAATGGATCCTTTCTAGAGAAGGAGTTTCTCTCGAAAGAAGTGAGTGGAGGAAAGTAGAACTTGATGAGGTAACTATACCTGCTCCCTTATTGGAAAGTAGTTCATCACAGAAATCTGTTCCTGTGACTACTACACCAATTAGTGAGGAAGCTAATGATGATGATCATGTAACTTCAGATTAAGTTACTACCAAACCTCGTAGGTAAACCAGAGTGAGATCCGCACCAGAGTGGTACGGTAATCCTGTTCTGGAGGTCATGTTACTTGACCATGACGAACCTACGAACTATGAGGAAGCGATGATGAGCCCAGATTCCGCGAAATGGCTTGAGGCCATGAAATCTAAGATGAGATCCATGTATGAGAACAAAGTATGGACTTTGATTGACTTGCCCAATGATTGGCGAGCCATTGAGATTAAATGGATCTTCAAGAGGAAGACGGACGCTGATAGTAGTGTTACTATCTACAAAGCTAGAATTGTCGCAAAAGGTTTTCGACAAGTTCAAGGTGTTGACTACGATGAGAGTTTCTCACTCGTATCTATGCTTAAGTCCGTCTGAATCATGTTAGCAATTGCCGCATTTTATGAAATCTGGCAAATGGATAAACAAAACTGCATTCCTTAATGGATTTATTAAAGAAGAGTTGTATATGATGCAACCAGAAGGTTTTGTCAATCCTAAAGGTGCTAACAAAATATGCAAGCTCCAGCGATCCATTTATGGACTGGTGCAAGCATCTCGGAGTTGGAATACACGCTTTGATAAGTTGATCAAAGCATATAGTTTTATACAGACTTGCGGTGAAGCCTGTATTTGCAAGAAAGTGAGTGGGAGCACTACAACATTTCTGATAAGTATATGTGAATGACATATTGTTGATCGGAGATAATGTAGAATTATTCTGCAAAGCATAAAGGAGTGTTTGAAAGGAGTTTTTCATAGAAAGACCTCGGTGAAGCTGCTTACATATTGAGCATCAAGATCTATAGAGATAGATCAAGACGCTTGATAAGTTTTTCAATGAGTACATACCTTGACAAGATTTTGAAGTAGTTCAAAATGGAACAGTTAAAGAAAGAGTTCTTGCTTGTGTTACAAGGTCTGAAATTGAGTAAGACTCAAAGCCCGACCACGGCAGAAGATAGAAAGAGAATGAAAATCATTCCCTATGCCTTGGCCATAGGTTCTATAAAGTATGCCATGCTGTGTACCAGATCTATTGTATACCCTACACTGATTTTGGCAAGGGAGTACAATAGTGATCTAGGAGTATATCACTGGACAGCGGTCAAAATTATCCTTAGTGGAATAAGGATATGTTTCTCGATTACGGAGGTGACAAAAAGGTTCGTCGTAAAGGGTTACGTTGATGCAAATTTTGACACTGATCCAGATGACTCTAAGTCTCAATCTGGATACATATTGAAAGTGGGAGCAATTAGCTAGAGTAGCTCTGTGCAGAGCATTGTTGACATAGAGATTTGCAAAATACATACGGATCTGAATGTGGCAGACCCGTTGACTAAACTTCTCTCAAAAGCAAAACATGATCACACCTTAGTACTCTTTGGGTGTTAATCACATAGTGATGTGAACTAGATTATTGACTCTAGTAAACCCGTTGAGTGTTGGTCACATGACAATGTGAACTATGGGTGTTAATCACATGGTGATGTGAACTATTGGTATTAAATCACATGGTGATGTGAACTAGATTATTGACTCTAGTGCAAGTGGGAGACTGAAGGAAATATGCCCTAGAGGCAAGACTAAAGTTATTATTTATTTCCTTATTCTCATGATAAATGTTTATTATTCATGCTAGAATTGTATTAACCGGAAACATAATACATGTGTGAATACATAGACAAACATGGTGTCACTAGTATGCCTCTACTTGACTAGCTCGTTGATCAAAGATGGTTATGTTTCCTAGCAATTGACATGAGTTGTCATTTGATTAATGAGATCACATCATTAGGAGAATGATGTGATTGACTTGACCCATTCAGTTAGCTTAGCACACGATCGTTTAGTATTCTGCTATTGCTTTCTTCATGACTTATACATGTTCCTATGACTATGAGATTATGCAACTCCCGTTTACCGGAGGAACACTTTGTGTGCTACCAAACGTCACAACGTAACTGGGTGATTATAAAGGTGCTCTACAGGTGTCTCCAAAGGTACTTGTTGGGTTGGCGCATTTCGAGATTAGGATTTGTCACTCCGATTGTCGAAGAGGTATCTCTGGGCCCACTCGGTAATGCATATCACTTAAGCCTTGCAAGCATTGCAACTAATGAGTTAGTTGTAGGATGATGTATTACAGAACGAGTAAAGAGATTTGCCGGTAACGAGATTGAACTAGGTATTGAGATACGGACGATTGAATCTCGGGCAAGTAACATACCGATGACAAAGGGAACAACGTATGTTGTTATGCGGTCTGACCGATAAAGATCTTCGTAGAATATGTGGGAGACAATATGAGCATCCAGGTTCCACTATTGGTTATTGACCGGAGACGTGTCTCGGTCATGTCTACATAGTTCTCGAACCCGTAGGGTCCGCACGCTTAAAGTTTGATGATGGTTATATTATGAGTTTATGTGTTTTGATGTACTGAAGGTAGTTCGGAGTCCCGGATGAGATCGGGGACATGACGAGGAGTCTCGAAATGGTCGAGATGTAAAGATTGATATATTGGACGACTATTCGGACATCGGAAAGGTTCCGAGTGATTCGGGTATTTTTTGGAGTACCGGAGAGTTACGGGAATTCGCCGGGGAGTATATGGGCCTTATTGGGCTTTAGGGGAAAGAGAGAGGAGAGGCTGCGCGCCCCCCAAGGCCTAGTCCGAATTGGACTAAGGGGAGGGGCTGCGCCCCCTCCTTCCTTCTCTTCTCTCTCCCCTTTCCTTGACTCCTACTCCTACTACTTGGAAGGGAGGGAATCCTACTCCCGGTGGGAGTAGGACTCCTCCTAGGGCGCGCCATAGAGAGGGCCGGCCCTCCCCCTCCTCCACTCCTTTATATACGGGGAGGGGGCACCCCTTGGAGACACAACAATTGATCATTGATCTCTTAGCCGTGTGCGGTGCCCCCCTCCACCATAGTCCACCTCGATAATATCGTAGCGGTGCTTAGGCGAAGCCCTGCGTCGGTAGAACATCATCATCGTCACCATGCCGTCGTGCTGACGGAACTCTCCCTCAAAGCTCGGCTGGATCGGAGTTCGAGGGACGTCATCGAGCTGAACGTGGATGAACTCGGAGGTGCCGTGCGTTCGGTACTTGATCGGTCGGATCGTGAAGACGTACGACTACATCAACCGTGTTGTGCTAACGCTTCCGCTATCGGTCTACGAGGGTACGTGGACAACACTCTCCCCTCTCGTTGCTATGCATCACCATGATCCTGTGTGTGCGTAGGATTTTTTTTGAAATTACTACGTTCCCCAACAATGATAGCAACCTTTATTATGCAGTCTGTTGCTTTTATTCTTTGCCATCACAAGTTCGTACAATGGTCAATTTTCTCTTACACTAAATGATCTAACACTTTTAGAAGCAATTTTTATTGCCTTATTGCACCGATGACAACTTACTTGAAGGATCTTGCTCAATCCTTAGGTAGGTATGGTGGACTCTTGAAAATAAGATTTGGGATTAAGGGTTTTTGGATGCACAAGTAGTATCTCTACTTGGTGCGGAATTTTTGGCTAGCAAGGATGGGGGGCAAGCACCACATGTTGAAGGATAATATAACTTCTATGTGAATATGAACAAACATAAACCATTATGTTGTCTTTCTTGTCCAACGCCAACAATTTTGGCATATAATATTTTGATGGGCGCTCACAATCACGGAAGATTTCCAAGATAGTGTATTTGCATGTGAATGTTCTCTTCCTTATACTAATTATTCATGAATTTCTTGTATGACGGATATTGCGATTGTCAAGCTTCAAAAGATTTCACTTTGTAAACCCAATGTGAAGCCACCACTAGGCATGATATAATTTCAACTTCATGATATTCAATTCATTCAACAATTTACTCATAGGATATAAGTGAAGCACAAGAGTAAATGACAAGCTACTCCAAAAAAACATAAGTGAAGATCAAGCGAGTAATTATGTAAATGGGTAGCTATTTGAGGACTCTCTCTTATTTAAATTTTTTTAGATCTAAGTATTTTATTAAAACAGCAAGCAAAACAAAATGACATTCCAAGAATAGCACACATCATGTGAAGAAGCAAAAACTTAGGCTCAACCGATACTAATCGATAATTGTTGAAGAAGAAAGGTGGGATGCCTATCGGGGCATCCCCAAGCTTAGATGCTTGAGACTTCTTGAAATATTATCTTCGGGTGCCTTGGGCATCCCCAAGCTTGTGCTTTTGTGTCTCCTTAATTCCTTTTATATCACGGTTTCCCTTAAAAACTTCCACACAAAACTCAACAAGAACTCGTGAGATAAGTTAGTATAAACCAATGCAAAAACCTTATTATTCTCTACTGTAGCAAATCACTAAAATTATTATTCAACATTGCATACTAAATGCCTCTGCATATTTAATACTCCTATCCTCAAATAGAATCATTAAACAAGCAAACATATGCAAACATAATAGCAATCTGCCAAAACAGTACAGTCTGTAAAGAATGCAAGAGTATCAATACTTATTTAACTCCAAAAATTATGAAAATTTACCACACTGTAGAATATTTATGAGAGCTTATTGTGAAAAATGTTTCAACATTTTCTCACATCCTGACTTTTCTAAAGAATTTTTGCAACAGTGATAAACTTTCTGTTTTGAAACAACAACTCATAAACTTGCAAGATAAGCATGGTAAAGGCTATCCTTGACATTTTTATTGAAAAGAAACATGCAAAACATTAATCTGAATAACAGCAAGCAAATCCTAACAAAATAAAATGACGCTGCAAGCAAAAACACATATCACGTGACGAATAAAAATGTAGCTCCAAGTGAGGTTACCAATAATGTTGGAGACGAAAGAGGGGATGCCTTCCGGGGCATCCCCAAGCTTAGTTGCTTGGATCTTCCTTGAATATTACCTTGGGGTGCCTTGGGAATCCCCAAGCTTAGGGTCTTGTCACTCCTTATTCTCCTCATATCGACATCTCACCCAAAACTTGAAAACTTCAATCACACAAAACTTAACGGAACTTCGTGAGATAGGTTAGTATGATAAAGAGCAAACCATTTCACTTTGGTACTGTCAAAGACAAGATTCATAATTGTTTCCACACAATTCCTACTGTAGCATATCATTTCCACAATTTATATTGAGCAATATAAACCATAGAAACTAGAAGACAAGCAAACTATGCATTGAAAACCGAATCCATCAAAAACAGAATAGTCTGTAGTAATCTGTAGTCCAACCATACTTCTGCTACTCAAAAAATTCTGAAAAATTAGGACAACATGGGCAATTTGTCTATTAATCTTATGCAAAAAGAATCAGCATTTTATCACGCTTATGTTAAAAATGAGAATTATTTTGCTGAGCGTAAAAGTTCCTGTTTTTCAGCAAGATCAAGTCAACTATCACCATAGACCATCCCAAAGGTCTTACTTGGCACTTTATTGAAACGAAAGCAATAAAACATGATTACTACAGTAGCCTAATCATGTGAACACATAAAACGAAAGCAATTAAACATGATTACTACAGTAGCCTAATCATGTGAACACATAAAAACAGTAGGTAAAAGTGTTGGGTTGTCTCCCAACAAGTGCTTTTCTTTAATGCCTTTTAAGCTAGGCACGATGAGTTCAATGATGCTCGCATAAAGGATAAGGATTCAAACATCACAAGAGCATCATGAATCATAAGTTCCTCTCTCATAATAATTTTCAGTAGCATCATGAATAGATTCATCAATATAACCATCACATAAAACATTCTTTTCATGATCCGCAAGCATAGAAATTTTATTACTCTCCACATAAGAAAATTTCTTCTCATTCACAATGGTGGGAGTATCATATGGAACTCTAGTACTATAAATTGTTTCCACATTAAAAGAGTAATGTTCAGAAAAAGGGTAATCATAACTATGACAAGTTTTATAAATATAATCATCACTACTTTTTATAACATAAGTATCATCACAATAATCATCATAATTAGCAACTTTGTTCTCATCATAGATAGGAGGCATGAAATCATCATAGCAAATTTGATCGTTCAAAGTAGGGGGACTAAAAAGATCATCATAGCATCCCCAAGCTTGGGACAAACATTAATTGCAGCAAATAAGTTCTCAAACATGTCATTCTCATCAAGCATAGCATCCCCAAGCTTGTGGCTTGGCATATCATAAGCATAATCACTCTCATCATTAATAGTATGAATAGCACCAACGGTATAAAAATTGCTATCATCATAATTTCCCAAGTTGGTGCCAAAAAGATTTCCAAGATTATAAGAAGTATCATTATCTTCCCAATCATAATCATCGCAACAAGCAATATCATCATCAAGTGCATCCTCTTCCACAATTATTTTTGATTCATTTTCATGAGGCACAACAATAATAGGAGCAACATTATTTGGGAGAGATACCTTCTTACCTCTATTCTTTCTTCTTTTCTTATTCTTCACCACACCATGTGTGAGTTTAATTTTTTTTTTCAAGCTTCTTGTTGAAGAGATTGATTGGATAGGAAGCTCCTCCTCGCTACCTGATTCATCATAATTAACACTAGGAGGGTATTGGGAAATATTTTCCCTTTCATTAGTACTCTCTTCATATTCTATTTGTTTTCTTGTCTTTAGATAGTTGGCAATATAAGGATTTTCAATGCAATTTACCGCACAAAACATATAAATTTCCTCTAGATCAAAATCAAGAAATCTCTCGAGATTAAATTTTGGAATACCCTTAGTTATACGTTTTATTTCTTCATACCCAAAAAGAAGACTAAGCTCTTTATGATGCTCGAGGGTAATCAAGTTATCACAATTTTTGGACACGATTTGAGCATGAAACAATTTGCATTGGACATTTAAATGACCACGTTCATTGCAAAGTTCACAAGGATGGCAGAAAAAATTAAATCTTTCAGCACAATCATCTCCTCTCTTGCAACTTTTTCGTTTCTAAACATTTATGTTTCTTGCAAAATCTATCTTCCCTTTTTGGTGTGCAATAGCATTCTGAATGCACTCCGCAAAAATTGACATTCTTATAGGAGACATCAGTATCATGACTAATGCAATCATCATTAACATCATGGATATTCAAAGAATTCATACTAGCAATATTGCAATCATGCCCATCATCCAACGTTTTTATGCCATAAATTTTGTTGAATTCTTTTTCTAGCAATTGAGCACAATTATCGGAATCCTTATTCTCAAGATAGACATTATAAAGATAAAGAACAACCTGAGGTAACCCAATATCCATTTTTTTGTAGTTTTCTTTTATAAACCAAACTAGTGATAAACAAGAAACTAAAAGATTCAATTGCAGGATCTAAAGATATACCTTCAAGCACTCACCTCCCGGGCAACGGCGCCAGAAAAGAGCTTGATGTCTACTATGCAACTTTATTCTTGTAGACATGTGTTGGGACTCCAAGCGTAGAGTTTTGTAGGACAGTAGCAATTTTCCCTCAAGTGGATGACCTAAGGTTTATCAATCCGTTGGAGGCGCATGATGAAGATGGTACCTCTCAAACAACCCTGCAACCAAATAATAAAAAGTCTCTTGTGTTCCCAACACACCAAATACAATGGTAATTTGTATAGGTGCACTAGTTCGGTGAAGAGATGGTGATACAAGTGTAATATGGATAGTAGATATTGATTTTGTAATAAGAACAATAAAAAACAGCAAGGTAGCAATTGATAAAACGGGGCACAAACGATATTGCAATGCTTGAAAATGAGGCCTAGGGTCCGTACTTTCGCTAGTGCAATCTCTCAACAAGGCTAATATAATTGGATCATATAACCATCCCTCAACGTGCAACGAACAATTACTCCAAAGTTCCTATCTAGCGGAGAACATAAGAAGAAATCATTTGTAGGGTACGAAACCACCTCGAAGCTATTCTTTCCGATCGATCTATCCAAGAGTTCGTACTAAAATAACAGCAAATAATTTCAGATTCATAATACTCAATCCAACACAAAGAACCTCAAAGAGTGCCTCAAGATTTCTACCGGAGAAACAAAGACAAGAACGTGCATCAACCCCTATGCATAGATTACCCCAACGTCACCTCGGGAATCCGTGAGTTGAGTGCCAAAACATATATCAAGTGAATCAAAATAATACCCCATTGTCACCACGGTATTCATATGCAAGACGTATATCAAGTGCTCTCAAATCCATAAAAATATTTAATCCGATAAAACGAAATCTCAAAGGGAAAACTCAATTCATCACAACAAGATAGAGAGGGGAAAACACCATATGATCCGACTATATTAACAAAGCCCGCGATACATCTAGATCGTGACATCTCAAGAACACGAGAGAGAGAGAGAGAGAGATTAAACACATAGCTACTGGTACAAACCCTTAGCCCCGAGGGTGGACTACTCCCTCCTCATCATGGTGGCCGCCGGGATGATCAAGATGGCCACCGGTGATGATTCCCCCTCCGGCAGGGTACCAGAACTGGGTCTAGATTGATTTCTCGTGGCTATAGAGCCTTCCGGCGGCGTAACTTCTGATCTAGGGTTACCCCGAGGGTTTTTGGAATATTTGCTAATTTATAGGGCGAAGAGGGGATGCGGGAGGCCACCGAGGTGGGCACAACCCCAGGCGCGCCCTCGTGGGTTGTGCCCCCCTCGGGGCACCCCCTAGGTGCTGCTCTGGCCCAATGGATGTTTTCTGCTCCATAAAAAATCCACAAAAAATTTGCGGTGTTTGGACTCCGTTTGATATTGATTTCCTGCGATGTAAAAAACAAGCAAAAAATAGCAACTGGCACTGGGCACTGGGTCAATAGGTTAGTCCCAAAAATGGTATAAAGTTGCTATAAAATGATTGTAAAACATCCAAGAATGATAATATAACAACATGAATACTTCATAAATTATAGATACGTTGGAGACGTATCAGTGAGGTTGTCGATGCGGTCACTCAATGCTTGTTGTTCTTGATGCAAAGTTCTTTGTGCACCGAAGAGGTGGTTCTTAGTGACGTAGTTGTTCGGGTACTTGTCTTGCTTGATGAAGAGTGGGTTGGTAGAAGAACTTGTCCTATCCATCATTCCAAGCAAATATTTGAGTGGGATTAAGAGAAGAACTTATACCAAATGTACCTTGACCGATGTTGAAGATGGATCAATGATCACTCAATTGCGTAATAAGGAAATAGCACAATTGGTACCAATTCTTGTCGGTTCTCACACCTACACAAGTAAAGTCTTATGGTGGAGCCCGGTTAGGATGGTGGCACAAAATTTGATGCAATTGTTAGTGAGACTCAGTAATGTTGAAAAAGATTCGCAAATTTGCAAATGTAACAAGTAGGCCAAAAGAAAAATGGAAGTACACGGAAATACACACGCAAATAGATAAATGGGGTTGTGCAAACCAAAAATGAGCGGAAAATGTGGAATCCATGGAAAATGCTCTTGTTGCACAACTCTAGAGAAACGCTAGCACGATTGCACACTAGGCGGATACGAAACTTGTGCACAACCTACAAAGCAAAAATGCAACGACTTCTATCCCAAGTATGCTATATGTATGTTGTTCCGGTGATATGTTCCAAGATGATCGAATATAATAATCTTAATGTAGTATGATGCTATGGTTCTTGCTTATAAGCTCTTTGCTTATCTTTCCCTTTTGCTTAAAAGCTTGTTTGGCTCTTTCTCTTTTGAGCTCTTTTCTCATGCAAAACTTCACGAACCAAGATAGCAATTGTGTATGCGATGACAACCTTGTGAGACAAGAGATGATACCAAGATATGTACCAAGATGATATGGTAAGTATGCAATGGGGAGTATGATCACTAATGTGCACAAGTCACGTTACCGGCAATACTCAAAGGCTAGTCTCGATAGGAAAGGTACGCAAAAATTGGGCTATGGTGGTTATCAATGTAATGTCAAGGAGTAGATAAAGATGTCATCGAAGTTACCGTCCTTGCTTGAGGTTGAGGGTGTCAAAATTGTTGAGCATTTGTTGTCGATGACGAGTCCGTGGCGAAGATGAGCGATGGTGATGTTGATGTCGAACCATACCTATATAGCCGAAACACAATAGGACACGAGAACCACAAATCAAATTCTCAAAACAAAGCTTGTCAAAATTGTCGGTGTTGGTAGCGGGTAAGTGATGGTGTTTGTAGAAAGCGATGGTGGTATGCGGAAGTGATGGTGGTATGCCCGGTCAAAATTGGCGAGAGTTATGCGGGAGACAGGGCGGTGGATGGAAGTGTTGTTGCCAGGGGCCGGATGTCCGGGCTTGAGGGTCGGATGTACGGGGTGGCCGGATGTCCGGGGGTCACGGGCCGGATGTCCGGGCTCTACATCCGTGGATGAACTCGTGGGGAAATCATTCCGGGGCAAAATTTGAGAGTTTTTGTGGATGAAATTGGGAGAAAAGTTAGGGGAAGCTAGATCTACCAGCTACACACGAAATCCGTGGATCAAATCCAACAAAACTTCATCACACCAACAAATCACAAAAAAAATTGGGGGCTATTTTTGTGGGGATTTTCGGATTTGGGACAAAATCAACAAAACAAGGCTAGAAACAAGGGTAGGGGCTCCAAATTCGTGATCAACCAAGGCTCATGATACCAAGATGATGTAGGGTGGAAACCCTAGGGCCGATCTTTCACGATGGAGCGGATCCTATGAAGAACACAAGGGGAAAGTGAGGGGGAAACATGAGAGAAATCACTCAAGCCAACAAGATTCGGTCACACATATGCTAGATCCTCGAGACACAAAGAGATACACGATCCAAATACAACAAAGGATGATACATATGGTAACTAGTTCTTCTCCGTGAGGAGGTCTTGAGGTCTTCCCGTTAGGGGTCTTGAATCCGCTTGGGGGATCTTCTCCGTAGAGGTCGTGAACTCCGATGGAGAAGTAACCAAGTGGATGAGCAAAGCTCTATCTATAAATTGAGCTAATCCTTTGCTGACCCTAGAAAGAGGGAGGAGGAGGAGTATATATAGTCTAGGTAGGCGAAGGGGTACATGGGCCTCGGCCCTTTACTGTGCGCAGACAGACAGGGCCGGACGTCCGAGCGTCGGGCCGGATGTCCAGGCCTTCACGAGGGGACGGATGTCCGGGTTGGGGGGTGTCTGGGCTGGCGGGGACGGCCTCGGTGCTCTATGGATAGGCGGTGTCCGTATTTCCGGGCTGGAGGCCGGATTTCTGGGCCGGGGCCGGATGTCCGGGCTGGCCGCCGGATGTCCGGCCCTGTAGACTTGGCCGCTGGCCCGTTGCTGCAGGCGACACCTCCAGGGGCCGGATGTCCGGGGTCACGGCCGAATGTCTGGGTCCTGGGAGCTGTTCTTGACTCCTTTTGTTGGTTCTCTTCATCCATGAACTTGGGGACTTGTCCGTCTTCATGCGCATCTTTGAGAGAGTCCTCTTGGTACCTAATCATGCACAACATTCCGGACTTAGGTAGTAGCCATGTCTCGGGGGGGGGGGGGGGGTCATATGGAATATCACTGAGGAGAGATGCCACCTCCACTACTAGGAAAAGGGCTATAGACAATATGCACACTAATGGCGCACTAGACATGCGGTGCGCCACTACTATATAGCAGTGGCGCATCGTGTGCTGGTGCGCCATTAGTGTGATAGACACTAATGGCGCACCACAACTATGGTGCGCCACTACTAACAATTTTTTTTTCTTTTTTCCAAAAATACTAATGGCGTACTGTGTGCTGGTGCGCCATTAGTGTCTATCACACTAATGGCGCACCACAACCATGGTGCGCCACTACTAACAATTTTTTTTTCTTTTCTTTTTTCCAAAAATACTAATGGCGCACCGGGGCGCAGTGCGCCATTACTAGTTTTAACTAGTAATGGCGCACCAGTCACCACGTGCGCCACTACTATCATTTTTTGTTTTTTTGCAAAACTACTAATGGCGCACCGCCAGCTGGTGCGCAGGGTTACTAATGGCGCATTTGTTGGTGGTGCGCCATTAGTAACCTGGGACCAGCTAGATATTTTGGACAGCCACCTACACACTCACTTTCCCCACTTCATTCTCTCCACCTCCTCCTCCAAGATTGTCTCGGGTGCCTCCTCCTCCTCACCTCATTTGCACCATAGATTCATCCAAATTAAGTGGTTAAATTACCTTTTTTTGATAGGTAAGGGGAAAGCTTTCTTTATGTTGTAGATCTACTTTTTTCTCCCTCCAACAACGTGCACATGCACTTTTTATGGCCTAGCTAGATCTATGTATGTTTGTGGTGTTGCATATGTTTGTGGTGTTGCATATATGTTTGTGTTTGCAGGTACCGGTATTTGAAATGCGATAGTTGCCAATATTTTGCCGGAATGTTGATTCATTTCCGTTTCGGCGAGAATTTTGGCACTATGCATTCTTTTTGGTCCTATTTTTAGGCAAAGTCATGCCAAAAATTTTCTTGGTTCTAAAATATCCTTTTGCTCTACCCCGCAGGCGACCATGGTCCGCACGATGACCGAAGGCATCGTGAATAGGTTTTTGAGCTCCGCGAAGGCCGAGATACTTCAAAATAACGAGATGGAGATAAGATGTCCGTGTCGAAGATGCAAGCTGAGGAGCCTTATGGACCCGGATTCCGTACAGGTGCGGGACCACCTACTCTTGCGTGGTTTCATGGATGGCTATCGGTGGCAAGGTGATGAAGATGATTATGAAGTCGTCCATGGGGGCCGGCCGACAAGAAATGAGGAAGGGCAGCAAGACAACCACGGCGAGGGCGGGCGAGAAGACGAAGAATATCCAGGACATGGTCACGAAGTAGATGCAGTACACAGTCATCATGTAGAAGATGTCAGACATGTTGATGAGGAAGATGCCGGAGCAGACAAAGGGCATGATCATGAAGATGAAGATGCCGGAGCAGACGACGATGGACCATCGATGGGCTGGGTGCAGGACCCTCATATTCAAGAGCTGCTTCTCAAGCAGACGGATAACGCAAGAGCTGCCGCCCGAGAGAAAGCCAAGCTGGATCAACTGGAGATAGACGCGGTTACTCCATTGTATGAAGGATGCAGGCCCGAGGATACCCGCCTGAAAGTAACGCTCATGGCTCTGGAGATGAAGGTAAAACACAAAATGACCGACGCATGCTTCGACGAGAACATGTCATTCTGGCACGAATGTCTTCCCAAGGGGAACAAGTGCCCAACCAGTTTCGAGGAGGCGAAGAAAATCGTGTGTCCTCTAGATTTACCGCACGTGAAATACCATGTGTGCATGAACAATTGCATCATTTATTGGGACGAGCACGCGGAGTCTACCATATGTCCGGTGTGCGGCGTCACTCGATACAAGAAGAGGAAGAAAGCTCCTCGAAAAGTGGTGTGGTACTTTCCGATCACTCCTCTTCTGCAGCGGTATTTCGCGGACCCTAAGGTAGCAAAGCTCTTGCGCTGGCACACGGATAGGGAGGAGAAGAAGCGAGAAGATGATGCAAATGATCCGGAGATAAATAAAAAAGACAAGATGCTGAGTCACCCTAAGGATGGGATGAACTTCGAACACCCAGAATTTGGGAACGATCCAAGGAACATCGTGCTGGGCGCGAGCACCGATGGAGTCAATCCGTTTGGCAGCCAAAGAAGCACACATAGCACCTGGCCTGTGTTTGTGTGGATGTACAACCTTCCCCCTGGTTGTGCATGAAGAGGAAGAACATTCACATGAGTATGCTAATTGAAGGGCCGAAACAACCAGGGAACGACATCAATCTGTATCTGGGGCTGCTGAAAGAGGAGCTAGACACGCTGTGGAAAACGCCAGCCAATACGTGGGACGCCGCAGAGAAAGAATATTTCCCTATGAGAGCCGCACTGCTCACGACGGTGCACGACTATCTCGGTTACGGATATCTCGCGGGGCAGGTGGTCCACGGATTTTCTAGATGTGTCAGGTGCATGGATGACACAACGTATCGCCAGCTAGATAGAGATCCCGGGTCTTCGAAAACCGTGTTCATGGGACATCGAAGGTGGCTTCGCGACGATGACCCATGGAGAAAACGCAAGGATCTATTCGATGGTGAAACCGAACCCCGAAGACGCCCGCGTACGAGGAGCGGCGAGGAAATAGACGAGCTATTGAAAAATTGGAAAGATTGCCCACTGCCGGGAAAGAAGCAAAAGGCGCCAGAGCCGGGAAAGAAGCGAAAGGCGCAAGAGCCGTTGCTGAAGGTATGGAAAACGAGGTCTGTTTTCTGGGACTTGCCGTACTGGAAGATCCACCGTGTGCCTCACAGCCTTGATGTCATGCATATCACGAAGAACGTGTGCGAGAGTCTGCTTGGTACCCTGCTCAACATGCCGGAGAGGACCAAAGATGGGCCGAAAGCAAGGGCAGACTTGAAATCAATGGGCATCAGGGAGGAGCTTCACGCTAATGATGATGATGATGAGGCGAAGCAGGACACGGAAAGTCGTCGCAAAGGCAAAAAGGCCAAGAAGACCGGAATTGACTTCCCTCCCGCGTGCTTCACTCTAAGTCAGGAGGAGATCGATCAGTTTTTCACCTGCCTTGTAGGAGTAAAACTTCCTTATGGTTACGCGGGGAAGATAAGCAGATACCTAGACTCGGCGAAGCAGAAGTTCAGCGGGATGAAGTCTCACGACTGTCACGTGCTGATGATGCAGATACTTCCAGTTGCAATCCGTGGGATCATGGACGCGCACGTCCGTGAAACGCTATTTGGCCTATGCAACTTTTTCGACGTCATCTCTCGGAAGTCGGTTAGCGTGAGGCAACTCAGAAGGCTACAGGAAGAGATCGTGGTGATACTATGCGAGCTTGAGATGTACTTCCCGCCCACATTCTTCGACGTTATGGTGCATCTGCTGGTCCATATCGTGGAGGATATCATCCAACTCGGGCCGACGTTCCTGCACAGCATGATGCCGTTCGAAAGGATGAATGGTGTCATCAAAGGATACGTTCGCAACATGTCACGTCCAGAGGGAAGCATAGCCAGGGGCTTTCTGACCGAAGAGTGCATCTCCTACTGCACGAATTATCTAGGCATCGAGAACCCCGTTGGTCTGCCCGTCAACAGGCACCTCGGCAGGCTCGCTGGATGGGGTCACCGTGAGGGTCGCCGCGAAATGCATGTCGACTTCGAGGGTCGACTCGCCGACTTTGAAAGAGCAAACCTAGTCGCGCTACAACACATAGACGTGGTCGATCCTTGGGTGGTAGAGCACAAAACCTTTATTGAGAAGACGTACAATGACCGAGGCCAACAGAGGATGGACGGAGATATAATCAAAGAGCACAATTCATGTTTCACGCGTTGGTTCAAGCAGAACCTTCTGTCGTACCCTTTACATGAGGATTCTTCCGCGGAAGAACAACTCATATTCGCCTTGTCACAGGGCGCCGAGCACAACCTAATGACGTATGAGGCGTACGATATCAACGGCTACACATTCTACACCAAGGGAAAGGACATGAAGAGCGATGGTTATCAGAACTCTGGGGTAACGATGGAATCCTAAACCGGTAATTACAAGGACAGATACTATGGAAGGATCGAGGAGATCTTGGAGCTGAGCTACGCTGGAGAGAAGGTCCCGATGTTCCGTGTCAGATGGGCCAAGAGCGTCCTAAAAGAAGACCGGTATTTCGCCACCATGGTTATACCCGAAGCTGAAAGGGCATGTAGCCCCTAAGTGTGGTTTTGGTAATTGAATGACAATCTCTATGGACTAATGTTTTCAGTGAGATATATTTGAAGGTTTTGTCCATAGATGGTGCCTCAAGGATATTGGATGGAATCAAGGATGAAGTCCATATAGATGAAGTTATATTTGCTCTAAGCTTTGGTATTAAATGACAATTCCTATGGAGCATCAAGTGCATTGGATCTTATATGAAGATATGTTCCATAGTGATGCTTGAAGTTCTTTGGGTTGTTTTGTGAAGATTGCCATCAAAGCATCCGAAGAAGTCCTCATGGTATCCCTCTCTGGATACCCCATGCACACGGGCTTATACCGTGCGCACGGGGTCGAGTGTCAACTCTCTGGATACCCCGTGCTCACGGGGCCTAGGTGTTGGCTCTCGAGATTCCATATCCAGCGAGGTTTCAAGTTGGTCTTCTGAGGATCAAGGCTTGAGAGAATAATCAAAGAGAAGAATTCGAGTTATGGTTTCAAGACAAGATCATGGTGAGCTCATGTGTTGGGTTTCGGTTGATCAAGCCTTGAAGCAAGCAACTAGAGTGAAGAATTCATTATGCCTCTCAAGACAAGATCATGTTGATCAAGTCTTGAAGCAAGCAACTAGAGTGACGAATTCATTATGCCTCTCAAGAGTTTGGGATGGAGTTTTTAGAAGGGCAAGTGGTGACCAAGATGATATTCATAGTGGAAATTGATATGGTCATGAAAGAGTCTTTGGTGATATTGTCTTGAAGCAATGAAGTGAAATGAAGAGTTCATTGTGGCTTTCAAGAAACCAAGATGGAGCTTGAAGTAAAGATGTTGGTTGACCAAGATGAAGCTCGAAGAGTATATCTAAGTGGTCAACTCACAAAGCGCAAACAATGTAGCACGTGAGATCAAGTGATCTAGTGGTATGGTAAGTAATTGTGAACTGTGCTTTGTTACCTAACCCATGCTATATGTTTGTTATGTCTATGTGGGTTAGGTGTTTCTCATAGGCTTGCATCAAAAGGAAAGATCTCGTGTAGCCTATGTGTGGATGACATCAAGTGGTGATGGTCATCGGATTCGAGGAGTCCAAGTGCAAGATGAGATGACATTAAGTGGTGATGGTCATCGAGTTCGGGGAGTCCAGGTGCAAGATGAGAAGCCGGAGGTTATATGCTTTGAAGCTTGCGGTCCACATCATGATAATGTGCATGTGAATATGGGCTTGAGATAAGGCTTCCCTCATTGCATCATGAGGAAGCAATTCGAGTATCTTCACCAAGTGGTCGTGGACAAGAAAGGGATTCCAACTTGAGGCAAGCATTAAAGTCATCATCAAGCTCAAGTTGAATGTGCAAGGCAAAGGTATACCTTAGCTAGGTTTTCCTAGTTTTGCCGGTCTCATAGTGCTTGGTGGGAGACCGGATTATAGGTTTGATAGCCGTACTATCAAGAGGGACTCTTGGGCAAGTAGCTTGATCACGTCGCATGTAGAGAGCTCAAACCTTTGCATTACTTGCATCATTCTTTCTTGTTGATCTTGGGTGGTTCTCTATGTGAGGACCTTGGGCTTTTCCATAGCTTCAAAACGAGCCCAAGATCATCGAATTCGGAGTCCGTATGCCCAAGTTATCGATGTTTTAGTGGGCTGCTGCTGGCTGTCCTGGGGACCCCGTGTGCACGGGGTCTTTGACCCCCGTGCGCACGGGGTGCCCAGGAAATGCCCGTTGGAGCCCCAACGGCTAGTTTCGGAGTTTGGCTATTTAAGGGCCCTTTCCTCCCACCAGTTGGGGGTTGGTTCACACACATTCTAAACACCATTTTGAGCCTCTCTCCACCTCTCCCAAACCCCTATCTCCCCTCTATGTGAAGGGGGATTTGTGGATGGATTAGTGAGCCATTTGTTGATCATATCCAAAGCATCCCCTCTCTTCAATCTCCTACTTTCAAGAGTGCATCTTATGAGATTGAAAGAGTGAGTTGAGCATTTGTTGCTTGACCTTGCATTGCATTTGTTGCATTGGTTTGAGCTCCCTGCATCGATTTGTTCGAGTGTGAGCCCGTGAGTTTATTACTCTTGGAGGCCTCTGCCTCCTAGACGGTTTGGTGATACATTGAGAAGATTGTGAAAGAGGCCTATGTGGCCAAGGTTCCCCCGGAAGCTTCCTCTTGTGGTGTGCTCCGGGGAAGGGTGTTGACGTGGCCTAGGTGGTCAAGTTCCTCTGGAAGCTTCCTTGTTTGTGGTGTGCTCAGGAGAAGTTTGTAAAGGTGTGGTGGTCGCCTTCAAGACCAACCCCGAGTGAATCGAGGCTCATCCGTTGGGGGTGACTCGAAAAGGAGAATACGGTGAGTCACTTGGTGACGCCCCGGAGCTTTGGCTTCGGCACCGCTCTAACGGAGATTAGCACTCTCACGAGTGTGAACTTCGGGATAAATCTGCGTCTCCGACTCACTTGTGGTTATCTCTTACCCACACCCTTTACTTACCGCAATTCATACTTGCTCATATTGATATATCTTGTGCTAGTTGTATTGCTTAGTTGTTCCTACATTTCCATATCTTGTGATATAGTTTGTACTTGCTAGTTTCCTTAAGTGCCTATCTTATTTAGCATAGATTGTTGGTGCACTTAGTTGAGCCTAGCATATTTAGGATTTGTGCTTGAAAGGTATCCGTTTAGTTTAATTCTGCATTAGGATAAAGCCAAATCCGTAACAGTTTTAGAACACCTATTCACCCCCCCCCCTCTAGTTGTCATCTAGATCCTTTCAATTGGTATCAGAGCTTTGGTCTCTCCTTGCTAGGCTTCACCGCCTAGAGAGTAAAGATGTCGACTAGTGGTATAGTGCACGATGACACTTTCTGTTTTAGTGGCACAAACTATCACTTGTGGAAAATTCGCATGCTTTGTCATTTCTGGGCCATGGGTCCAAATTTTGTGCGAATTGTTCTTGTAGGGGATTCTCCATGGAAGGATGAACTTTTTCCATCTATTAAGGAAAATGATGATATGCTTTGTGGGTATGGTGCAAAGAATGCCTTAATCCGGTCTATATCCCTCGAAGTGTTTGAGTCAATTATGACGTGTGCGTCGGCTCATGAGATGTGGACAAAACTTGAAGAAATATATGGTGGGTCCAATCTTGATGAGGTCAATCATATTTCGGAGGTGTCTCTTGAGGAGTTCTCCACATCTTCATATCATGAAGAACTCGATATTGCTTCTTCCTCTGTGTGCTTGGACATTTCAACTTCTTCCACCTCACCATCATATGACATGTCCCAAGGTAATGACATGGTGAGTGGAAATATAATTTGTGATGATGATGTTGTGCTCAACATTGATGATCTTTCATGCATAAATGCTAATTTTGTAGCTTCTTTGGACTTGAACACATCTAGCAAAAATGACATACATTCTTGTGTTGATAGTCCTTACATATCATATAGAGATTCCTTGAATACTTGTTGTGATGATATGCTTGATTCTCCTTGTTGCCATGATATCTATGCTTCTATTTCCTCTAGTTGTTGTTTGACTAACCATGTAGAGGAAATAAGAGAAAATGGTGCACACATCACTAATGGAGAATTTGCTAGAAGAGCAAAGAAGGAAATCACTATGTTGGAGAGGAAATGCTATGAGTGTCAAGAGGATGGACATGGATATCCTACTCTTGATGATGAAGAATCTCCCTCTCCAAAAGAATCATCATCAACCTCCGATGTTCACATGTGCCTCATAGCAAGAGGTACTACCGAGGTATCATCTAATCTTAGTAATGATAATGATGAGAGTGATGATGAATGTGATAGGGATATGAGTCAAGAAATATATGAAATTGGTAATTCTCTTCGTGGAGTAAATAAGAACACTTATGAGATATTTAAAGATCTTATTACTCATTTTGGAAAGTGTAATGATTTACTTCACGAAGAGCAAGAACAAAATGATAAACTTGATTGTAACCTTCCTGATGCTCTAGAAACTCTTAGAGACTTAGAATCTTCCAAAGAAGAGATTGAAGTTGCTCATGATAAACTTAAAGAGGATTTTGAGCACCTTGACCTTGGCTACAAGAATGTCAAAGGAGAGCTCGCCAAACTCTCTAAGTCTTATGAGGAACTTCAAGCTACTCATGAGAAGTCTCTAGTTTCTTCTAGCTCCTCTCATATTGTCAATGATGCTTGTGCTACTAACTCTACTTCTTGTGAAGCATCTATCTTGAAGGAGAATGTTGAGCTACGGGCTCAACTTGTTTTGCTAACTAGCAATTATGGGAAATTAGAAGAAAGTCATGAAAAGCTCTCGGGCTCTCATGATGACCTTCTAATCTCCCATGAAAGGCTAAAGTTAGCTCATGAGGCTATTGTGACTAAGGTAACATCTTGTGAGCCTCATGTGGACATTAGCACTATTTCTACTCAAAATGCTTTATTGACATGTGCTAGTCCTAGTGATTCATCTAGACATATTATTCCCAATTCTTGTGATGAATTGATCTCCTTGCCTTGTTGCTCTAACAATGAAGTTTCTACTTCCTCTAGTACTTTTGTTGATACTAACCTTGTAGAGGAAAACAAAGAGCTCAAGGCCCAAGTCACTAATTTGAAGAAAGACTTGGAAATGTGTCATGAAGGAAATTCCACTCTCAACACTATCTTGAGTGTTCAAAATCCCCTCATGACAAGGGTGGACTTGGTTTCATCTCCAACAACAAGAAGTCCAAGAAAAAGAAGAAGGGACAAGACCAAGTCAAGAATGATGCCAACATTACATGCTTCAAGTGCAAGAATGTTGGACACCATGTGAGATATTGTCCATTGAAGAAGAAGGCTTCAAATGTGAAGCAACAAGGGAAGCGGCCTCAAGTTCAATCTCAAGGTCAACCTCAACTTGAAGAAAGTCCACTACCAATGATGAACCAAGATAATGCTCCCCAAGTTGAGAAAATAAAGAAGAAGAGAAGGGGGAGCACATGTTGCTATAATTGTCGTGAGAAGGGACACATATCCTCATCTTGTCCCAACGGTAACATCCCTAAGCCTCCTCTAGTCAATGATCATTATTCGCTTAGGAAGGATGTTGTTGGCAATTTGTTTGCCAAGTTTGTTGGCGCCCAAAGTGGCTTGGAAATGGAAAAGGCAATTTGGGTTGCCAAGCCTATTTTGACTAACTTCTTAGGACCCAACTTGGTTGGGTACCATCAAGCTCAAACTTGATCAATAGGTGTGTGGAGGACATTGGAGATTTGGCTAGTTCATAAAGAAAAGGATATCCACCATTTATTTGTTCGAGCCAAGTCATGTGGATTATCTTCATATTATCTATCCAATGTTCCTCTTTGCGGTAACTTGTATTTATATTGCTTACATTGAAAGTTGCTCGCCCCTTGCATGCTTAGGTTTTGTATCTAGCATGTGCATCTATATGTTGTGTTTCTTAGTATGCTTGATTTGTGTTATCTAGCATGTGTAGGTTGCATTGCACATTATATAGTGGTGTTTGCTGTTTTGAGCCTGTATTGTATCATGATTGGCTCTTGCAAGATATTAGTGGATCATCACATTATGGGGGAGTGTTTTGTTGTGTGCACATCACAAACCCAAAATGTGAATATGAGAAATGCCACATAGTATTGATATTCAATCTTATCTAGTCACTATGTGGTATGTCAAGCTCATTTGAAATTCAAATTCTCAGAGTATCCACTAATTATCTCTTGTTGGTTGTTATTTACCTTTGTTGCGTGCTTCGTCGCGGTGTCCTGTGAGGTTCTTCAGTAAGTTTCTGGACACCCCGTGTGCACGGGGTCTCTGACCCCCGTGCGCACGGGGTACCACGAAACTTACTGGACACCCCGTGCGCACGGGGTGGGTGAAAATCACTGGACACCCCGTGCACACGGGGTCCTAGACCCCCGTGCGCACGGGGTGGTGTTTTTTCTCTGGACACACCGTGCACACGGGGCTGACCTAGCCCGTGCGCACGGGGTCCTATGGGCAGAAATGTCCACCCGGCCAAGTACGCTTTATTTATCTTTCTTTGCTTTGGAGTTGTTGATGATCCTGTGCATCTTCGTAATCTACCCCCGAGTGTTAATTCCAAATACCATTTGTATTCTCTTACAATTGGTATTTCCTAATGTGGTAGAACCTTATGATCATCTTCTTCTCGGCTTGTGCTTCAACTTGCCTTATCTCACTGCTTGTGCTATCTATTATCTACTTGAGTAAGATAAGCCTTTGAGCATGTGTGTATTGTATATCCTATATGCTCTTTGGTTTTTGCTTAGTTCATATGTTGTACTTTGTGTGCGGTCCTGTGTGGATTCGTCACTTTGATATAATTTGGACAACTTGAATACTTTGTGATATTATCGGAGTATTCTTCGGTTAAGTGTTCTTTTGTCCAAATTGTATCTCTCTGGATCTTGGTAGGCATGAGCATGCATATTTATTTATATTCTTCTTCATGCCTTGCTTGCTACTTGATCCTCTATGTAGGGTAAACTCCATAAAATCATTAATGGTTAAAAGTGTGCATGAACTTCAAGTTCATATCCTTTTGCACATATTTAATGTGGAGTTTGCCCTATATATTGTGGTTGTCCTAACTACTTCGGACCCAATATGTTTGGGGACCAAATTGTACCTTAATGTGTTTTAGGTACTGTGGAGAAGCATTGGATGCTTGGCTTATTCACAAGGAAGGTGGAGACACCATGGAAAATTATTAGAGCCAAGCTTGGTTGATTCCTTGATTTGAGGGAGAAGATAAATGAAAATCTGATTCGGTTGTAAGTGTTTCATTCTCATCAATTCAACCCGGTTAACATAATTTGGGTCTTTTTGTTGGATATGCATCAAACTCCCACACTTACTGTATTCTCAATAAATCCACGGGATGTATTGAGGAAATGGTGAATGTGGAGTGTGATGAGAATAACAGCTTCCATGCGGAGCAATTTGTTTCAAGTGTTGTAGGTGATGAGGCTCCTTCCCAAGCTACAAGTACAATGGGGATTGGTCATATTCTTCCACAAGAAACACCCCTTGTCCATGTAGAAGAAGAAGGAGTAAGAGCCCCTCTTGTGGATCCACCATAAGGGAAGTCATCACCCCCAACACAAGAGCAAGATGCTATGGGAGATCGTTTACCTATCCAAGAACAAGATCAAGTCCCTCATGTTCATGGGCTAGATCAAGGGCCCCTTGAACCAATGCTCTCTCGGTAACAAGTACTTACTTCATGTGTTTGTTTAAATTAGAGTCAACATTGTGTATGTTGCATCATGGCATGTTTAGTACTTGTTGAGTTTGTGTTTCTTGCAACAGCTTAAACCTCCTTATTGCATCTATGAGACTTTTGAGAAGAAGCATATCATGGGGATCTATAAAACCATGCTCATGGTTCACTTATCCCAAATATGCCAATTAAGCAATTTATTGCATACCAATTCCTCAAAGTGCTCTTATGTGCAATATTGATAAAATTGCAAGAAACAATCTTTTTGGTTGTGGTATTTGCTCTCATGCTTAGTAATTCATTTTTATGCAAATGAGATCAGTTTGCGCCATGTGCCTTGTGCCATGTGCCATGTGACAAAGCCCTACGCTAAGATCAAGTTTGTATAAATAATGGATTCATTCTTGGATATCATGTTCTTATCTTTTGTATCTTTTTGTGTGTGCAAGTTTCTTTGTGGATGCTCATCTTGATGATTATTGGCCACGTAAGAAACTTATACACATGAGAAAGTGCATATCCCTCTTTGATATCCTTTCGTTTCCTTGTCGGTCCTTGGAATTGTCTCTTTTTATTCTTTGGTGGATCCAGTAAGAGGTTGAGTAGTGAGTGCTTGTATGTATTGCATATATCATTGCACTCATGAGTTGTTGGATATATTTTGGACCCTTGCTTAGTCAAGTGATGATCCTATTTTGTGCACGTTGTATCCAAGTACAAAACTAAATAATGCACAAATCATGGGGAGCTTCTCTATGTTCTTTAGAACACTCCTATGCTCATATCATAATATCTTTTTGGTGCATTTTATGGATCCTCAATATAGTGTGAATTTCTTCATTTGTTCGTAACTGGATATGTGCATTTGATTCCACTCACAATATGAGAAATGCACAAATTAAGGAGGAACTCATACTATATTGGTATTCTAGATTTTTTTCTCCATTTTGGCACTTGTTGCCAATGGGGGAGAAGTTTAGAGGGTTTAGGTGAAGTAGGTTGGTTCATGCATATCTACATTTGTTGTGGTTGTTGCATGGATGTGTATATAGAGGAAACTCCACCAAGTTCTTCCATGCATATATTGTGGGGGAGTTTGCTCTATATAGTGTGGTTCTACTAGCATCAAATTCTTGTGTAGTATTTCGATGCTAGTACAACCGGTTTTGATAACATCAACTATCTTTGTGATATTTGAGGCTATCAAAACCACCTCAAGTATTCAATTTATTCTCGGATAGATTGCATACTTGTTTTAAATTCATTATATAAACCCTCTTGTTGAGATTGTCATCAATTACCAAAATGGGGGAGATTGAAAGGGCATGTAGCCCCTAAGTGTGGTTTTGATAATTGAATGACAATCTCTATGGACTAATGTTTTCAGTGAGATATATTTGAAGGTTTTGTCCATAGATGGTGCCTCAAGGATATTGGATGGAATCAAGGATGAAGTCCATATAGATGAAGTTATATTTGCTCTAAGCTTTGGTATTAAATGACAATTCCTATGGAGCATCAAGTGCATTGGATCTTATATGAAGATATGTTCCATAGTGATGCTTGAAGTTCTTTGGGTTGTTTTGTGAATATTGCCATCAAAGCATCCGAAGAAGTCCTCATGGTATCCCTCTCTGGATAACCCATGCACACGGGCTTATACCGTGCGCACGGGGTCGAGTGTCAACTCTCTGGATACCCCGTGCTCACGGGGCCTAGGTGTTGGCTCTCGAGATTACATATCCAGCGAGGTTTCAAGTTGGTCTTCTGAGGATCAAGGCTTGAGAGAATAATCAAAGAGAAGAATTCGAGTTATGGTTTCAAGACAAGATCATGGTGAGCTCATGTGTTGGGTTTCAGTTGATCAAGCCTTGAAGCAAGCAACTAGAGTGAAGAATTCATTATGCCTCTCAAGACAAGATCATGTTGATCAAGTCTTGAAGCAAGCAACTAGAGTGACGAATTCATTATGCCTCTCAAGAGTTTGGGATGGAGTTTTTAGAAGGGCAAGTGGTGACCAAGATGATATTCATAGTGGAAATTGATATGGTCATGAAAGAGTCTTTGGTGATATTGTCTTGAAGCAATGAAGTGAAATGAAGAGTTCATTGTGGCTTTCAAGAAACCAAGATGGAGCTTGAAGTAAAGATGTTGGTTGACCAAGATGAAGCTCGAAGAGTATATCTAAGTGGTCAACTCACAAAGCGCAAACAATGTACCATGTGAGATCAAGTGATCTAGTGGTATGGTAAGTAATTGTGAACTGTGCTTTGTTACCTAACCCATGCTATATGTTTGTTATGTCTATGTGGGTTAGGTGTTTCTCATAGGCTTGCATCAAAAGGAAAGATCTCGTGTAGCCTATGTGTGGATGACATCAAGTGGTGATGGTCATCGGATTCGAGGAGTCCAAGTGCAAGATGAGATGACATTAAGTGGTGATGGTCATCGAGTTCGGGGAGTCCAGGTGCAAGATGAGAAGCCGGAGGTTATATGCTTTGAAGCTTGCGGTCCACATCATGATAATGTGCATGTGAAGATGGGCTTGAGATAAGGCTTCCCTCATTGCATCATGAGGAAGCAATTCGAGTATCTTCACCAAGTGGTCGTGGACAAGAAAGGGATTCCAACTTGAGGCAAGCATTAAAGTCATCATCAAGCTCAAGTTGAATGTGCAAGGCAAAGTTATACCTTAGCTAGGTTTTCCTAGTTTTGCCGGTCTCATAGTGCTTGGTGGGAGACCGGATTATAGTTTTGATAGTCGTACTATCAAGAGGGACTCTTGGGCAAGTAGCTTGATCACGTCGCATGTAGAGAGCTCAAACCTTTGCATTACTTGCATCATTCTTTCTTGTTGATCTTGGGTGGTTCTCTATGTGAGGACCTTGGGATTTTCCATAGCTTCAAAACGAGCCCAAGATCATCGAATTAGGAGTCCGTATGCCCAAGTTATCGATGTTTTAGTGGGCTGCTGCTGGCTGTCCTGGGGACCCCGTGTGCACGGGGTCTTTCCCCGTGCGCACGGGGTGCCCAGGAAATGCCCGTTGGAGCCCCAACGGCTAGTTTCGGAGTTTGGCTATTTAAGGGCCCTTTCCTCCCACCGGTTGGGGTTTGGTTCACACACATTGTAAACACCATTTTGAGCCTCTCTCCACCTCTCCCAAACCCCTATCTCCCCTCTATGTGAAGGGGGATTTGTGGATGGATTAGTAAGCCATTTGTTGATCATATCCAAAGCATCCCCTCTCTTCAATCTCCTACTTTCAAGAGTGCATCTTATGAGATTGAGAGAGTGAGTTGAGCATTTGTTGCTTGACCTTGCATTGCATTTTTTGCATTGGTTTGAGCTCCCTGCATTGATTTGTTCGAGTGTGAGCCCGTGAGTTTATTACTCTTGGAGGCCTCCGCCTCCTAGACGGTTTGGTGATACATTGAGAAGATTGTGAAAGAGGCCTATGTGGCCAAGGTTCCCCCGGAAGCTTCCTATTGTGGTGTGCTCCGGGGAAGGGTGTTGACGTGGCCTAGGTGGTCAAGTTCCTCCGAAAGCTTCCTTGTTTGTGGTGTGCTCAGGAGAAGTTTGTAAAGGTGTGGTGGTCGCCTTCAAGACCAACCCCGAGTGAATCGAGGCTCATCCGTTGGGGGTGACTCGAAAAGGAGAATACGGTGAGTCACTTGGTGACGCCCCGGAGCTTTGGCTTCGGCACCGCTCTAACGGAGATTAGCACTCTCACGAGTGTGAACTTCGGGATAAATCCGCGTCTCCGACTCACTTGTGGTTATCTCTTACCCACACCCTTTACTTACCGCAATTCATACTTGCTCATATTGATATATCTTGTGCTAGTTGTATTGCTTAGTTGTTCCTACATTTCCATATCTTGTGATATAGTTTGTGCTTGCTAGTTTCCTTAAGTGCCTATCTTATTTAGCATAGATTGTTGGTGCACTTAGTTGAGCCTAGCATATTTAGGATTTGTGCTTGAAAGGTATCCGTTTAGTTTAATTCCGCATTAGGATAAAGCCAAATCCGTAACAGTTTTAAAACGCCTATTCACCCCCCCCTCTAGTCGTCATCTAGATCCTTTCAGAAGCCAAATCCAAGACCGCGGGCGCAAACGTCACCGCGAAAAATGAGCCATGGGTACTGGCTTCCCAAGTGGACCAATGCTTCTTCATTACCGAACCGTCAAGGCCCAGTCGTGTTGTCGTGAGGAGAGGCAAAAGGAAGATCATCGGAATGGATGGAGTCGCCAATGAGCAAGACTTCGACAAGTACGGCGACCCGAAGATGGAACATGACGACGACGATGAAGTACCAGCATACACCACAAGAAGAAGCAGGACCACCCTACCTAAAGGACGTCCGTTCAAGAGAAGAACTCCATTTACGAAAAATAAGGGCAAGAAGATTGTGAACAAATAGCTAGCTAAGATCGATTGTATTTAAATTGTAGCCTTCATTTCTCGATTGTATTTCATGGGCACTTTTTGAACTCATGAATATTTTTAAATTTCATGGGCACTTTTTGAATTCATGAATATTTTTTCAAATTTTATGATATTTTTTCATATTCAATATGAAAAAATATTGAATATTCATGAGGACACTCGATCTCGATCCCCCTCCATCTCAATCTCGACCCCCCTCCATCTCGATCGCTATCCCCCTCCATCTCGATCTCGATCCCCCCCGCACCCTCCCCCGCTCCACCGCCGCCGCCGGCCCCCCGCACCCTCCCCAGCCCGCTCCACCGCCGCCGAGCACCCCCCGCACCCTCCCCCGCTCCGCCGCCGCCGACAACCCCCCGCACCCTCCCCGGCCCGCTCCACCGCCGTCGAGCACCCCCCGCACCCTCCCATGCTCCACCGCCGCCGACGACCCCCCGCACCCTCCCCAGTAATGTTTTACCAATTCACAAATGAATGCAACTAAAAATCCAAAAAAAACAAATTTGATTATATTTTCAAATAACAAATTTGATGATATTTTCAAATAACAAATTTGATGATATTTTTTCATATTCATAAATATTTTCAAATAACAAATTTGATGATATTTTTAAAAAAATTATTACTCTTTCTATAAAAAAATTATTACTGTTTCATATTCATATTCATTTTCTAAAAAATTATTAGATGCAACAAAAAATAAAAAATAAAATTTACTTATGGCGCACCGCTGGGTGGTGCGCCATTGCTATGCAAAAAAAAAGTTACTTATGGCGCACCGCTGGGTGGTGCGCCATTGCTATCTAAAAAAACTTACTTATGGCGCACCGCTAGGTGGTGCGCCATTGCTATCCCTCCCCCGACTAAAATCCCCAATCCCCGATCCCATCTCACATCTCTCTCAGCCCCCCCATTGCTCGCCGCTGCCCCGACCCACGACGTCGCCGCCCTACGTGCGTCACCGCCCCCGCGCCCCCACCACTAGAGCTCCTCCGCCGCCCACCGGACAGCAAGCCGCCGCGGCCCCCAACCATCCCGCCGCTGACCCGCAACCATCCCACCGCCAACGACCGCACGGGGTGCAGGACGACGACCGCCGCCGACCCGCAACCGTCCCGCCGCCGCCGACCCCGACCCCTCAGGCGACCGGCCGCGCCCGCCCAGGTACCTCTCCTCCTTCCTCCTTCCTCCCTCTCCACCCTTCCTCCCCATTCCCTCCCTCCCCTTCTGCCACTGTCATCCACGGCCTTGGTCAATCCCGCACAGCCACCGCCGCCGACCCTCCCCTTGACCGTGGCGACGTCGGCGTCCCTCCTGTCGGTCGTGCCGCAGCCGCAGTTCGTAGGCAGGGACAATCATGAAGTAAAAAGCAACTAGATATTGTTGTTCACAATTTATTCAGTGCAATATTCATGTGAAGGCACCAAAACACAAACTTGACCCCCCCCAATTTTCCTGGTTCTGTAGTTAGGCAATTACCACATGTTTTCCTGCAGTGAAGCTGTTGTTATGATATGCAGGCATGAGTACCAAAGGGTGGCTACCATTGTTTGTAGGATTAAGGAAATGATCATATTATCACTGAAATATATTTAAAATGTCTATTTAGTGATGTTTTCAGATATAACCTTGTAAGTAGAAATTTTAAAATGTAGCTGCAAACCTTTTCAGTAGTTTGTCTTGTGCCCTCCATATTTAACTTTAAAATCAACTAAAACTTTAACTGAAACTTTAATTTAAACTTTAACTGAAACTTTAAATAAAGTTAACTTAAGTCTTTTCCTTTAATAAAAATTGTATGGTGGATGTCTTGTTGTAAAATTGTATGCATAGTGAGGCCCTTTCATGTTTTCAAGGAAACACCAGAGTTTCTAGTTAGTGCTTTCTCAAACTTCTGCAATTTGCACTTCTTGAACTACTGCTTGGAACTAAACAGAATTATACAATGAACTTCTGCAGGCTGATCTGAGTTGGACCATCCTCTGCAGCCAACTTCTCTTCGGCAAGAGGAAGAAAGGAGAATTAGGGTAGGGTTTCATGGCTAGAAGATATATTGTTGTACAACAATTTGTTACAAATTGCATTTATTGGTATATGTACGCTAGTTTTGTCATATCAGGAGCTTAGGAACTTATCTTGACTAATTTATTATAGAAAGCTGTCAGAGCTCACTTCTAGAAATTAGCAATAGCAAAATGTGGTTAAGATTTAAGGCATCTGGACTAAGCATATGTTTTGGCATACAAGTATCTCTTTCTTCAAGACCGGTAAATCAAGTGGGTAAATAGATGCTGCTACTGGACTATATGTTCTGGACTATATGTTCATTGGTACTATATGTTCAGAATGAGTTAACTTGCTGTCATTTATCGAAATTCATAATGTGCTGGACTATATGTTCATTGGTACTACTTGTGATGCTGCTGCTGTACTACTTGCGAATTTTGTCAACTTGTGATGCTGCTGCTGTACCCCGAGAGCCCTTGAGTTTGCCGAAATGTCGATTAACTTCCGTTCCGGCAAATTCGGGTACTCCATATGTCCTATTTTCAGCAAAGGTCATGCTGAAATTTTCCGTGAATTTTAGCATGACTTTGCTAAAAATAGGACATATGGGGCACTTGCGACTAATGCATGGGCCGAGGTATCTTAGTACTTAATTAAGTAGGATCAACTGCCTCTTGTGTTATACATATAGAAGTGTGATATCTACTCATAGTTATTACTAATGTCAGTTGCTCGTCATCGATAAACCCTAATCTGGTAGGATGACCTACTAAAAAAGCCCATACCACATATTCTATTTGGATGGCCCTGCTAACCCTTGACCATAAATACTTGAGATGGATGTAGCAGGCTTAAAGAAAGAAATGTTTTTAGGCCAACTCCACTGGGCCTGGCTGAAAATGCACAAGTGTGCATGACTAACAATATTCTATTGTAAAGCTAAACAGGAAAGAGGAACCACTCATCCTAACCATTTGCTCTCAAAATTACCACTTCACTTCTTACTACTGAAAATCTTAGACCATCTCCATTCACCAATTGCTCAAACCAGTTCGAAGGGCGTGTTTTCACCACACTGTGGATTATCTTATTGGACCCAACAGAGATGATGTAGTTTTGAATTATGAACATAGGAAATGTCGTCATCGGACGACGAAAGTCTCCCGGGGGAGTGCGGCTGGTGCCACGACGGTCGAGGTCTGTGCGACAGGCCTCACCTGGACGATGATCGGCGCTTCAGCATTAAGCTCGAGGAGACCTTCGAAGTTGAAACGGTACGCAACAATGACAAGTGTTTTTTTCATAATTAAGCATGACTTCAACTATTTCAAAGTGTAATTTTCATCTTTTACAATTCGAGTATAGTTTATCCCATGCCATGCAAGACGCTATGTCTTGGAGAGGATGGATTTTGAAGACCATGAAAATTTTGAAACGAAGAAAATTCACCTAAGGACCCATCATGATGTGGATTTTGAAGTAAATTTGTATAATGCTGAGAGCGTAACCCATTTTGGTTACAAAAATTGGGAAGCATTTTGCAAGATGTATGGTTTTGATGAGGGTATGCTTGTCACCATGGATCTTGGTGATCCTGACATCGACCAAGACAATATGGACATTTGGGTCTTTGTTGATACGCCTCCAGATCTACCGCTATGTGAGTTTCTCAAACATAGTTAATTATTAACTAATTTATATTGTTTATTTCAAAATAGTTGACAACTTATTTCCATTGACAGCTTATTTTGATTGTTCAAACAATGTGCGGAACATGGTAGACAAAACCCACTACACTGATGGCTCCGAGTTAACTTATCAGGAGGAAAATCATCTGGTCGGATTTTGTACTGATCTTGAGAATTGCAATATCTACAATCAAACTCCTCAACATTATGGTCAATACGTGCCACTAGTGCACGTGTTGAACTACGGTAACTACCGTGGAGATACCCTGGTAAGATTTTTTACTATTACGACATCCGTGCATCTTTTGCATACTTCTAAAACTAGTACATCATTGCTAACTATGAAGTTATTACTATGTTTTTCAACAGAGAATCCCAGAGGATTGTGTGCCTCATTTGATGTATCAGAATGGCAGCCTTCGTGTTTTGAACATATATCCAGGTCATCCTACGAATCTCAACTGTCCATACCGTATTTCTAGAAGAAGTGGAGACATGCTAATCAGAGAATGGAAAAAAATGTATGGACAGTCGTAAGGAGGTTCTTGGAAGCAAAAGGAAGCGCCGCGCAAGAATTGGAGACAGGATGATCTCCATTCTCCATAATGGAGAGTCAGGGTCTATATTGTTTTATGCTATTTTACCTTAAATAGTGTATTTAGGTCCTGCCTAATACTGATGATCATGTGCTAAGAACAATTAAGTAGGGTTGGTTCGATGACTATCAGGATGATGATCGTATGACTTGTTATTAATAACGAGTAGAAGTTGTATGATGATGATTAGTAGGACTTGTTAGGATTAGTATTACTTTCGACAAACTCGCTACTCGCGGTTTCGAGACTTCTAATGTTATAACTTTGTTCGGTATTTGAAATTCGGAGACTAATATGATGAATTGTATTCGGAGACTAATCTTCTATTGTATTCGATAAATCTGCTGTTTATATGTTGTGCTCTCTATATTATGTGCAGTAATATGTTTTGTAACCTGTGCAAAAATCAGAAAAGAAAAAAAATAATCCCTAATATTCATACTAGTGGCGCACCACTCAGCACACTAATGGCGCACTGCAGAAAGGACACTAATGGCGCATCACCCCCTAGTGCGCCATTAGTATGCCAAAGCACATGGGTAAATATGGCCCCCTGGGAGGCATACTAATGGCGCACGGTGGGCTATACTAATGGCGCACTGCGTGGTGCGCCATTAGTATACCAGATACTAATGGCGCACCAGGGGTGCGCCATTAGTATTTAATTCTAATGGCGTGGTGCTAGTGGCGCACCAGTAGTGCGCCATTAGTAGGCAAAACTGGTGCGCCACTAGCAGGCCTTTTTCTAGTAGTGCTCGTTCTCGAGAGCCCTAACTCGTGCTCGTGTCATAGGTCCTCTTGGCACTTGGTGAGACGATGATAGGTCCATGGGGATGACCATAGGATGCTCCGCATCAACATGTATATTCATCTTCAGTTGCAACAAAGAATAGAGTGCCCTAGCTATTTACATGGTAAACTTTCTTTGCTGATTTCAAATGCATCTCTATTACATTCATTGAACATTGCACTGCATATGTTGTAACATTCATGGGTACATGGTTCTTCAGAGATAACTCGGTAATGACTTCCGAATGAATTTACCGAAGAAATTTTGCATTGGTAATTGCAAAAAAGTGCTCAACGATGTAAATATAGCAATATGGCCAAACTTTTGAACAAGGGAAAAATCATACATAATGTTTTAGCTTCTTCTCGAGATTTCAAACTTATGGATGCCTCGTCATACTAAATTTTAGTTTCATACCATAACAACTTTCGAGAAAGCAAATAAAGAAGCTGTCAAGGTCAGCCATAAGACTGATTGTTCAAAATAGGCTACCCCCTCATAGCTTTGTTATAAGAATTTAATTAACTTAATAGAAAACCTATATATTTGTGATTATTTTATGTTATGCAATACTAATGTGTGTGTCCTTCCGTAAGGCTAAAAACAACAAGAAAGCATCCACTACTATGTTTTCAAAAGAAGCCCACACCATAAAGAAGGATCCCCGTATTAGACCGAGTGAACAAGAAGCATCCGTAAGTAGCTTTTAATGTTTCGACTTCAAATGGACTGTGCGAGCCATCATATTGTAGTTTACTAATAGCGCACAAAAACGCTTTCAATCATGATGCATAATCAAATATGGACCACAAAGAGGCCACGCCACACAAGAGGTTGTGTCGCTACTACCCGACGTGCAGATTATTGAGGAAAAGAGCTCGTCATTCATTTATTTTCAAGCATCGACATCCCATCGCAGAATTCATCCTCTAAAAAATGCATCCAAGTGCTAGAATTTAAGATTGCAGCACAAGAGTGGCTAATGACACGTTCAAAGAAGACTTGAATGCAATACTTGTTGTACATTTGCAAGAAACTAAAGAGCTCAAAAGGAAGCAACAACAAGAAACTGAAATTGTCAAGATGGATCAACGAAGAAAAATCGTTGCTTTAAAAAAATCAATAAGAAACGAGGCAATTCTTAGTCATGTCTTAAGGAAGTCGCCGCATTCTTCCCAGTAGACTGTCTCACAACCTGCCAATTATGGATGGAGCATTATCATTCGTCATGATACTTTCTTGTGCGTTTTATTTCTCGTGTTTGATAATATGTCCTTTGGATGCTCATTGTAATATGCAGTATAGTGTTGTGACAATTGTGAAGTCTCATTGTTAATGAAAGTTGTGATGGCAATGTTTCATTTCAATTTTTTAGTAATTAAAATTAAAATTCAACTACAAATTCAAACTATACCGATTTGGTGCCATCTAGAATCGGTGACGGTACTTGTGATGGAAATTCAAGCCGTCACTAGTGTATGGACCCTACTTGTAAGCACCCACATCCGCACTGTGTGGACCCACATTTAAGCAGCCACATCAGCATCTTCTGGGCCCATATGTTAGTACCGTTTACCCATCAAAACTAGCGACCGACTTATTATTAACGGACACCGTTAGTGATAAAATCACAAGTGGACCCACATGGAGGCAACCGCGTCATCATCTCCTAGGCCCATTTGTCTGAACCTTTGACCGGTTAAACCAACGAACCGATTAGTAGTAACGAATCGTCACCAAAAGGATCTTAGGTGACAAAACGACCTATCAAAGGTGACAGTTTTGTCCGTCCCCAAAAATGGCCATTTGTGATAAAGTTGGGCTCGTCACCTAAGACACGATCTTAGGTGACAGAAAAAGTGGTACCGTCAAGATTTTATTTTTCGTGACGACGCTTCGTTGACGTTGGGGTGACGGTTGAAAACAGTCGCCCGACTATTTTATGTGACACAAGTGAGCCATTGCTAAAAATCGTCTATTTTGTTGTGATAGCAAAGAGCCACTTCGGTCCTATATTCTCAACAAACATCATTATATTCGGGATCCTCCAATCCTTTGCCATCGGCCTCCAAAGCTCCACCACCTGGGGGAACCTACACATTGTGTGGAAGCCATCCTCGCATTCCATACGACATAATGGGCATATGACAGTGGTTCCCAAGTGGCGGTAGATTTTGTTTGTCCATGTTGCAAGGGAGTTTGTCACAAGCCGCCAGGCAAAAACGTGTACCTTCGGGTGGGGGTGCGCTTGCGGATGGACGCTCGTGCTCGTCCATCACAAAGTGGTATGCTGACCGAATGATGAAGATATCGTTCTTCTCAGGTGCCCAAGTGATGATATCATCGACGAGGCGTGAGGAAATTTGTATGCTCCTAATGGTATCAACATCAATTGGGAGGAGGTGGCGTTGGAGAAGTTCCATGCGCCAAGCACCACAATATTCCAAGGGTTCTAACACCTGTCGCAACCCGCAGGTACCCTGGGCCAAAATTAGCTGACCTGAGGGGGCTCAGGGCACCCTCCTGTCATGCCATATACGTATGCTCTAGCCGTTGCCAAGCACCATACCAACCCCTTCTTGAGGAGCTCGAACCCTTACTGGATGGACTGCTAAGTTGTCGAGGCATTCCTGGTGAACACCATATCCTCGAGCTACCCCTCTGGCTAGTAGCGAGCCTTGAAACCTGTGCACAAAGAGTAGCGGGTTTGGTTAGGAGTCTCCATGCTTGGCGAGCAAGCAACACTTGGTTGAATACTCTAAAATCTTTGAAGCCCAAGCATCTCTTCATTTATGTGCCATAATGCGCGACCAGGATATCCGATGGGTTTTTCTCTTCCCCTTTGAAGCACCACACCAGAAAATTTGCACCATCATGTTCAAGTCGTCACAAACCGACATTGGTAACTTGAACACCCCCATCATGTATGTTGAAATAGCATGTGCTAGCACCTTGATCATAGTTTCCTTTCCAGCAAGGGACAATGTGTCTCCCCACACAATGATGCATTTTGTGAGTCAGGCCTATAGGTTCTGGAACTTGCCTTTTGATTTTCTTCCTTCTGGTGTTGGCATACCCAAGTATTTTCTCCTCAAAGGTGGACGTCCGGACCTGCAAAGCTGTACGGACCCACTCCTGGTCAGCTGCCAAACAAGATTTACCAAACATAATTCTGCACTTTGTCGGGTTTATAAGTTGTCCTATAGCGGTCTCATAAGTGTTTATAGTTTTCGCCACCTCCCTATCCTGCTTCGTTGGCTTTAAAGGAAAGCAACCTATCATCAACAGAAAGCACGTGAGATATGCCCGGAGCTCGACAGCACACCTTGAGGGATCCGGCTTGCCTGCTCCCTCTCCATGCTCCCATCCGTGCTCCCACTTCATCCTACGGCTGTTCTTTTCCCTTTTTCTTTTCTAATCTAATCATCTCCCCTCCTGATTTTCAGGGGGTGGGGCCGGGCCTTATTTTCTTCCAATCAAATCAAGCCACGTATGCGGGAGTACGGATGGGAGCATGGGAAGGGAGCATGCAAGTCTCGTCCCACCTTGAGGGGGGGGGGGGTGGACTTTCCTTGTACTTCACCATCCTTCAACAAAGTCGGCAGACCACCAGCCACAAATAGGAAAAGAAACGAGGATAAGGGGTCACCTTGCCGAAGCTCACGTGACGGTGCAAACAAATTCAAGAGGGTACCATTGAATTTTACACTATCACTGAGGTGGCGCACACACACAAATACTGTTTATTGAAGAATGGAAGTCTGTTGGATCATGTTTTTTTTTCTTTGCCTCAACTCCCCAGCTACATGCAGTTTATTGGGGAACGGGAGTCCGTTGAAGATGCTCTAAGAATGCTTACCTTTGGACAAATAACTGAACAAGAGTGATGGGTAAAATGATCATGCGATCAGGTACATCTAAACGACTAAAGCAGAACCAAACTAGAAAACTATCACGAATGATGCAAGTGCCAATTTTTTTTTTTTTGAATGCTAGAAAATGAGGCTTTGTGAGCTCCAATTTTCTTTTTGTACAGGCCTCCACGGATGTCATTCTAAGGGCAAATTTTGCAGCATGTTAGAAAATTTGTTGATGTTCATCCACAAAAAAAAATCAGATTATTTAGATTTTATTTACAAAAAATATATTAAAGCTACTGTTCATGCATGTGTATTTGAGCTCGTGAGCAGATTATCCATGTCCGCAACCGAAAGTGTTACTCTAATCTCGACCACATTTAAAGTACTACCGCCTTGCTTCCGAAAGAAGTACTCGTAACAAACATAATGACGAAGTCAGCAACATTAACTGATTTTCAACGACCTGCCTTCATTGTCTCGAAAGCAACAGCCTAAACAGATCATGGCAGATGACACACACCGACAATCTCCTGAATCCTGAACCGGGCCACTGAAAATTACACTTCACCTGTCACTGAAGATTAGCAGACAAACCGTGATGTTCTAAGTAAAATGAAATGAACTCTTAATAGATGCGAAAGAAGAAGAAAATGTTAGACATGCAATTTGATCTCCAAAGCTTCATCTCAGTTGGCACAATATTATTATGCCAGTTTGCAGGCGAACATGCACCGCAAAGCGAAAAGATACTTAACACGGTGAACGAGAATATTATGCTAATTTGCAGGCGAAACCAACACCAGAAAGAGAACTACACACTTACACGTATCTGCGAGCTACAGAACAGGATTCATCAAGTGTGGCCATCCACTCGTAAATAGAAGTGCCAATTATAGGACGACCGAATCAATCTACAAAGAAATGCCTCCAGATGCTAAAAATCCTTCCAGTACGTACTCTATATAGCTAGATCTTCCTCTCTCTCCCGAATGGCCTGCTACGGTTGATCTACAAAGCAACAGGTCACAAAGTCTGAACTTAAAACGGCAGACGGTTTCCGTGTTTCCAGCTGATCTTGGCATTTCATCAGAAGTTGTGCTGCAAGTACAAGTCTTCCTGTGGCGACGCCGGCCCAATCTCTTCCTCCAATGACCGCAGACCATCTCCTATGCTGCTCCCGACGTTCCTCCCATCTGTGGTTGTTCGGCCATCCAGGTCGGCTTCCGACGCTGACGATTTCCTCCTCTGCGATGAGGTCACGCTTGGAAACGTTATCCAAGATGGTGCCCTGTACTCGATCCGCTGGTCGTCCCCATCAACGAGCTCATTCTCTGAGCACGACTGATTAGATGACCTCTGTGATACCTTTTTGTGCATCCGGCTACTCCCGAGAACAACTTCAGTTGGCAGAATGGGTTGCTCCAGGCATGGGCTGCCCATCAGCAGCGCAAGTGCGCGCTCTAGAGATGTTGTCACCTTGTCCATGGAAGGCCGGTCTTTGCCTCGCATTCTCACACACTTGCATGCCACAGCTGCAATCTTCTTCAGAGCCTCCAGGTCAGAGGGAGGAGACAAAGCTGGATCAAGGATGCCAGAAATGTCCCCAGCTTTGATCAACGGGGCTGCCCATTCAACAATATTGCCCTCCTCAAGCTGCATGTCAATGGCTTTCCTGCCACTTAGGATTTCTAGAAGAACAACTCCAAAGCTGTAGACATCCGACTTTGTCGTCAAGTAGTGGAGACGGTAGTACTCAGGGTCAAGGTACCCAAGTGTCCCTGCCGGCAGCTCTGAGAGTGGTGTGCCGCTATCTACAGGGCCCATTATAGATAGACCAAAGTCGGCAACACGCGCATTGTGGTCTTCATCGATCAATATGTTTGAAGACTTGATGTCTCGGTGAATTACTGGTGGGCAAGCATAGCCATGCAAATACTCTATTCCACGAGCAGCCTGGACAGCAATGGTAACCCGCCTGGTCCAGTTGAGTTGCTTCTTCAAGTTTGAATCCTTGCCATGCAGATGCTGGTACAGGGATCCATGAGCCATGAACTCATAAACCAAGAGCCTCTCGCTGCCATCCTCACAGTAACCAAGTAGGTCGAGCAAATGTGCATGGTTGAGCCTAGAGAGGAGGTCAAGTTCAGTATGGAACTCCTTTGAGCTTTTCTTCGCATCCGATACTTTTATTGCACGCTTCACAGCAACGACTGTCCCATCTCTCAGAATGCCCCTGAATACACATGAAAAGCTGCCCTTGCCGACTTGTGAATCCTCCGAGAAGCCATCGGTTGCTTGTTCCAACTCCTCATAGGAAAATTCCTGAGCTCTCCTGATCTTCAGATCTTCCACGTCAGGCTGGATCTTCGTGTTATCCTTTCGAAAAGAGTATGTTGTACTCTTCGTCATCCTCAACTTGCTCTTTGAACATCGGCAATCTCGAAGCTTGTGCCGTACATATAGGCAAGAAATGGCTGTCACGGTGAAAATCAAAATGACAGCAAATGCAATCTCTGCCACAAAAATGCGCATCTGAAAATCCATTGACTTATGGTTGTTGGTCTGCTTCCGGGATGTGCAGTATGACAAACACTCATCTGAGACACACCTCAAGCAATCAAACTGGCACACACGGTCAGCCGTGGCATTGCAGGGCGAGGACTCATACGAGTTGTCTGGGCAGCCAGCACTGCAGGGCAAGCAGAGTCTAGAGTTTCCAGGCTTGCAAGACTTGCTGCTACCAAGCTCACCATGGTTAACATACTCGTAGTATCCGGGGCTGCATGCAGAAGATACACAAATCCCGGGCGATACCGCCATTGGTAGTGCCAATGGCCCACTATTGCCCCAGCACCTTGGCTTCATCGATGTCTCAGCAGGCACACCACAAGTAAAGTAGTCTCCAGCCACTATTGTATACAACCTGAGACCTTTGGGTGCTGATGTACTGTTCTGAAGTTGGAAACCCCAGCAAGCTACTTGGTGATCAAGGCTCCTGATGCCACAAGCATGAAATCGTCCGCCGACAACGGAGACCATTGCATCCATCGGCACTATGCTCACATCGCCTTCACCGATAGCACCGGTAGGCGACACCTGCTGCATCTCCAAGCTCCTTCCCCAGCAGAAGACTTGTGCATTCTCCAGCACCCCACAGACATGGTAGCCACCTGCTCCTATGGACTGAAACTTGACATTCCTCGGCGCCAGCCCAATCACACCACTCACTGTCTCATCACCCCAGCAGAACACTGTCCTGTTCCGCGCAAACAAGGCACAATTGAACACCGAGCCAGCTGATATGGTCGACACGGCTCCAGCGACAACATGTGTGGCAGTCATGTTGTACCCCCAGCAATCTATCACTGAAGTATCAGGGTTAACACCGCGAGGAATCCCCTTGTCAGGAGTTCGCAGTGCACACAGGTGGTTGTCCCCGGCACTGAGCATGGAATACTCCACGCCCTCGACCATCGGTTGCGGCACCCCGATCTTGACATATGAGTTGCTCCCCCAGCAGTAAGGCTGACTGGTATCAAGCAAGAGACCGCACGCGAACCCATCCCCCGCGGTGAGGCCGAGGAAGGGGATCCTGAGGGGAGCACCGTAGACGACAGAGGCGTCCGCGCCGGAGCAGGTGACCAAGTGGGAGCCGTCTGAGCTGAGGCCGCAGAACACCGGGCCGTCCTCGCCGTAGGACACCGAGATGGATCCCATGGAGCCGAGGCCATTGGCCCAGCTTGGTAGCAAGATTAGGCAGCAGAGCGCGAGAGCTGGAACACTGTCCATTCCTTGAAGCTCGGAGCTAATGTCGGTGAGATTCCTGCCAAAATTGCAAACTTTTAGGCTTTTTCTTAGTTGATCCCGATCCCGACCGACCCGTCGATCTAGATCGGGGCTCGCCTGATTCGCCGTCAGAATCTCCGCTAAAGGGCACAGAACAAAAACAGAGTACAACGGTTACCTTCGCCGGCGCAGCCGTCACCATCGCCGCTGAGCCACCAGTGTGGCGTCGCCCTTCCCCCGGATACCTGCCGACATTGGTGCCGTCGCCGAGGGAGGGCGTTGCGGAGAGGAGTGGACGGCGGGGCAGAGCAGAAGGGAGCGGGCGTCACCTCGGGGAGAGCAGAGAGGCAGAGTTTCGGGGAACGGCGCCGCGGGGTGGGAGGAACAAGCGCGGCGGAGGCGGCGAGGTAGGGGGGAGTGGAGAGGAGAGGACTGATGCCGTCACGTGGGGCGGTCGCTTGTTTTGTTTTTTCTCGCTTCAAATAGATACTCCCTATTTTTAACGGGAAAAGGTGTGAGGGGGCGTGTGCAACGACTGTTAAACAAAGACGAGAGAGGTGAAATCAGTTTTGGATGTTTATTGTGCTGCATCAGGGCAAGGGCAAAAGGGTAAGCGTTGAAAGATTCAGTATATTTTTTAACTAACGTCACGAGAGTAGAAGATAAGGCGCAAATATATAATGTTTTGAGTATTATGATTGAATCTCTCAATGATAAATATTTGGATTTGCCTGCAAATGTGGGTATGAACAAAAGTGATTGTTTTCAATTCTTAATTGATCGAATTATTATGAAAATTAGTGGATGAAAGGAAAAACTGCTATCAGCGGGAGGGAAGGAAATCTTACTCAAATCGGTTGTACAAGCTATCCCAACTTATGCTATGTTTGTCTTTAAAATCTCTATCTCTACTACTTAAAAAACCGTAAGGTTTCCATTTCTCCTTTCTTCCCACCACCCCTTCGTTCAACTTTTCATGTAGGAGTATATGATAATCAATCACCTTAATTTACTTACCTTCTGAACCAATTTCACTTTATTTAGTTATCAAACTTCTAAACAAAATATAAGGTAATTCACGGTCAGAATTTGATGAACATTTATTTACACAATCGCATTATTATTGACAGGTAAATCACAAGTTAACGTACTAGAATATTTATATCCCGTTGCAATGCACGGGCATTGTTCTAGTTCCTAAAAAAATTGCAAAGGAATCATTGACGCGATGTCGCACTTTTGGTGGGGTGGCAAAGACAACCAGAAGAGAATGCACTGGATGGCGTGGTGGAAGATGTGTATACCAAAAGATCATGGAGGAATGAGTATTCGAGATATTCGTTGTTTCAATTTGGCTCCGTTAGCCAAACAAGGGTGGTGTCTGCTTGATAACATTGAATCCCTATGTGCCATCATATTGAGAATTAAATGTTTCCCGAATGGCGACTTAATGAATGCGAGTTGAAAAAAGGGTCTTCCTTTACTTGGCAAAGCATTATGGCGGAAGTGGATTCTCTAAGAAATGGATATATTTGTAGAGTTGGAAATGGAGAAAATATTGATATTTGGAAAGATGCTTGGATCCCACACGGGGCAAATAGGAAAATTATTACCCCTAGAAGAGGGCAACTTATATCAAAAGTCGTTGATCTTATCGATGATGTCACCAATTTATGGGATGAAGACTTAATGAGACAAACGTTGTGACCAATCGATACTCAAAGGGTGCTCGCCATCCCCCTCCCTATGCATAACATGTCGGACTTCATTGCTTGGAGTTTTACAAACAACAGATGTTTCACAGTTCGCTCAGCTTATTTGGAGGAATGGAACAAACAATATGAGAGAAAATTGCAACAAACAAATGGCATGGGTAGAACAAATGTCAATACTATCTGGAGTAAGAGTTGGAAGTTATCTTGTCCGGAAAAGGTGAAGATTTTTATTTGGCGTACTTTACATGGAACTCCTTTGTGTCGTGTTACACTTGCAAATAGACATATGAAAGTTTTGGACATATGCCCATCATGTTCTAATGGGCTGGAAGATACAAATCACATGTTATTTTTATGTCGAAAGGCGAAAGAGGTTTGGGAAAGATTGGGTTTGCACGAGGCCATTAAGAAAGCTTGTGCAATCGATCGTGCGGGAGAGGCAGTCTTTGAGTTCCTTCTTCTTATGCCAGACCATGAGCTATCTATAGTGGGCACCCAGAATGTATGTGAACTGATTGTCATTGCAACTTGGTACTTATGGTGGGACAGACGTACACTAGTCCATCAGGAAAAATCCTAAAATGCATACCAAGTTTCGATGGGAACCCGTGCTATAACGGCAAATTATGTCATTGCCCAGTCTCCCAGGGCAACCGGTAAAAGAGAGGGATGGACAAGATCACCTAGAGGTTTTGTGAAATTAAATTTTGATGCTTCTTTCGACCAAGACATGCTTAGAGACACAACGGGGATTGTACTTAGAGATGACAAAGGAGGATTCATTGTGGGGGGGGGACTGGAGGACGAATTGGTGTGCATATGTATTAACAGCTGAAGGTTTGGCTCTGCGATATGGTCTATTACTTGCACAGAAGACGGGATGCAACCGTATTGTTGTTAATTCCGATAATATGAAAGTAATTGACATAATGAAGGACGGAGGACATTCAGTGGGAGGGGCGGCGACAGTGTTTGATGGTTGTTATTTTATGGCGTGCGATTTTCCGCTTATTAGGTTTGAGCATTGTAATAGGGAAGCAAACAAAGTAGCTGACGAGCTTGCTAGGTTAGCTAAATTTTCCGAGACTAGGGATTGGTCTGAGGAGCCTATGAATGATATTGTAAATCTTCTTACTAACGATGTAACCATTATTTCTAATAAATAAAGAGGATGTTTTGTTTTAAAAAAAAGACGGGAAAGGTGACACTTTGCTTTTCATAAACACTAGGGGTGGATTATTAATCGAGCTGCCTAGCCTCGGCTCGTTAAGCTTAACAAGCGGATAATCCTGCTCGGCTCTATTTGTTTGAAGCTCATGAACGCTTGCGAGCGCTTGTTAACAGATAAAGTTATGTTTCGGCCTATGAGATGAGTGTGTAGGTGTGTTTTTTAAAGAAAGATGGTGGGTACAGGAGGAGGTGCACTGGTTTACTGTCTTCTATAGGCTAGGTTGGTTTGATTGGATTGAATAAATGGTTTGAGGTGCTATGAAATTTTCTCACATAAAATAAAAAATTATGCATTGTGTACTAACGAGCTTAATGAGCTGCGCGTGAAACTATTTAGCTCGTTTATTAAACTTGTTGAGCTTAACGAGCTGAAATCGTTGATTGGCTTTGTCCATTGAGAACCGAGCTACGAGCCTAACGAGTTGAGCTATCACCGTTCATTAAGTTTGTGAGCTACGAGCTTTTGATTCATCCTTGACCTTCAACATGAATTATTTCAAGTTGTCCTCTAGTTTCATCTTCAGTGTGACACATGAAAAAACTGCAAAAGATTAAACCTGGGCAACTTATGTTACTAGTATTAGTAATTGTGCGTGTGCAAAAAATACAATATCATCGATGTCCGTGGTTTTGTACTTCTCAAATTTGGAAGCGAGCACACTACTAAACTAAAATAATCCATCGATCTAAGAAATGAAATCCTTCGAGTAATAATAGTATCCAAAGAGTGTTCTAGTTGCATATAAAAGAATGTAACATTGTGTTACAAATACCGTACACTACTTTGCATGTTTGGTCTTATTTGTTTGGGTTGCAGCTTCGGTCGAAGCAGTTGTCTATAGCGTGCAAATACATCTCATGCATCTTGCTCTCCTTGGGTTGAGCTTCCACCATGCATCATTTGGAATGTAAAGCATGGAGCAACCCGACGTGTGCTGAGACCCCTCTAAAGAAGCTTGGAGCCAGTAGGGGACACTTGCCCGAGACCTTCTCGACAATCTTCTGACGGCTCCGACAGCCATGAAGGTTGACCATCAGGGAGGCTGTTAGGATAGCACTAGGGATTCACTCATATCCATGACTCACGGAGTAATTCAAGAACATGGGAGTGGTAGGGGAAGGAAGGAAGAACACATACATATAGCCAACGCTTCTGTAGCTTGATAACCCACAAGTATAGGGGATCGCAACAGTTTTCGAGGGTAGAGTATTCAACCCAAATTTATTGATTCGACACAAGGGGAGCCAAAGAATATTCTCAAGTATTAGCAGTTGAGTTGTCAATTCAACCACACCTGGATAACTTATTATCTGCAGCAAAGTATTTAGTAGCAAAGTAATATGGAAGTAACGGTAACGGTAGCAAAAGTAATATTTTTGGGTTTTGTAGTGATTGTAACAATAGCAACGGAAAAGTAAATAAGCGAAGAACAATATGTGAAAAGCTCGTAGGCATTGGATCGGTGATGGAGAATTATGCCGGATGCGGTTCATCATGTAACAGTCATAACATAGGGTGACACAAAACTAGCTCCAATTCATCAATGTAATGTAGGCATGTATTCCGAATATAGTCATACGTGCTTATGGAAAAGAACTTGCATGACATCTTTTGTCCTACCCTCCCGTGGTAGCGGGGTCCTAATGGAAACTAAGGGATATTAAGGCCTCCTTTTAATAGAGTACCGGACCAAAGCATTAACACATAGTGAATACATGAACTCCTCAAACTATGGTCATTACCGGGAGTGGTCCCGATTATTGTCACTTCGGGGTTGCCGGATCATAACACATAGTAGGTGACTATAGACTTGCAAGATAGGATCAAGAACTCACATATATTCATGAAAACATAATAGGTTCAGATCTGAAATCATGGCACTCGGGCCCTAGTGACAAGCATTAAGCATAGCAAAGTCATAGCAACATCAATCTCTGAACATAGTGGATACTAGGGATCAAACCCTAACAAAACTAACTCGATTACATGATAGATCTCATCCAACCCATCACCGTCCAGCAAGCCTACGATGGAATTACTCACGCACGGCGGTGAGCATCATGAAATTGGTGATGGAGGATGGTTGATGATGACGACGACGACGGATTCCCCTCTCCGGAGCCCCGAACGGACTCTAGATCAGCCCTCCCGAGACGTTTTAGGGCTTGGCGGCGGCTCCGTATCGTAAAATGCGATGAATCCTTCTCTCTGATTTTTTTCTCCCCGAAAGTGAATATATGGAGTTGGAGTTGAGGTCGGTGGAGCGTCAGGGGGCCCATGAGGCAGGGGGGCGCGCCCAGGGGGGCAGGCACGCCCCCACCCTCGTGGACAGGGTGTGGGCCCCCTGACGTGGATTTTTCTTGCAGTATTTTTAATATTTTCCGGAAAGATGTTCCGTGGAGTTTCAGGTCATTCTGAGAACTTTTGTTTCCGCACATAAATAACACCATGGAAAGTCTGCTGAAAACAGCGTCAGTCCGGGTTAGTTCCATTCAAATCATGCAAGTTAGAGTCCAAAACAAGGGCAAAAGTGTTTGGAAAAGTAGATACGACGGAGACGTATCAACTCCCCCAAGCTTAAACCTTTGCTTGTCCTCAAGCAATTCAGTTGATAAACTGAAAGTGATAAAGAAAAACTTTTACAAACTCTGTTTGCTCTTGTTGTTGTAAATATGTAAATCCAGCATTCAAGTTTTCAGCAAAGATTATAACTAACCATATTCGCAATAACACTTAGGTCTCATGTTTACTCATATCAATGGCATAATCAACTAGCGAGCCATAATAATAAATCTCGGATGACAACACTTCCTCAAAACAATCATAATATGATATAACAAGATGGTATCTCGCTAGCCCTTTCTGAGACCGCAAAACATAAATGCAGAGCACCTTTAAAGATCAAGGACTGACTAGACATTGTAATTCATGGTAAAAGAGATCCAGTCATAGTCATACCCAATATAAATTAATAGTAATGGATGCAAATGACAGAAGCGCTCTCCAGCTATTGCTTTTTAATAAGAGGGTGATGACTCAACATGAAAGTAAATAGATAGGCCCTTCGCAGAGGGAAGCAGGGATTTGTAGAGGTGCAAGAGCTCGATTTTAAAACAGAGATAAATAATATTTTGGGCGGCATACTTTCATTGTCAACATAACAACCAAGAGATGGCGATATCTTCCATGCTACACACATTATAGGCGGTTCCCAAACAGAATGGTAAAGTTTATACTCCCCCTCCACCAACAAGCATCAATCCATGGCTTGCTCGAAACAACGAGTGCCTCCAACTAGCAACAGTCCCAGGGGGAGTTTTGTTTGCAATTATTTTGATTTAGTTTGCATAAAGTATGGGACTGGGCATCCCGGTGACCAGGCATTTTCTCGTGAGTGAGGAGCGGAGTCCACTCCTCTTGAGAATAACCCACCTAGCATGGAAGATACGGACAACCCTAGTTGATACATGAGCTATTCGAGCATACAAAACAGAATTTCATTTGAAGGTTTGGAGTTTGGCACATACAAATTTACTTGGAACGGCAGGTAGATACCGCATATAGGAAGGTATATTGGACTCATCTGGAATAACTTTGGGGTTTAAGGGATTGGATGCACAAGCAGTATTTCCGCTTAGTACAAGTGAAGGCTAGCAAAAGACTGGGAAGCGACCAACTAGAGAGCGACAACAATCATGAACATGCATTAAAATTAATAAACATTGAGTACAAGCATGAGTAGGATATAATCCACCATGAACATAAATATCGTGAAGGCTGTGTTGATTTGTTTCAACTACATGTGTGAACATGTGCCAAGTCGAGTCACTTAAATCATTCAAAGGAGGATACCACCCCACTATACCACATCACAACCATTTTAATAGCATGTTGGCACGCAAGGTAAACCATTATAACTCATAGCTAATCAAGCATGGCACGAGCAACTATAATCTCTAATTGTCATTGCAAACATGTTCATTCATAATAGGCTGAATCAGGAACGATGAACTAATCATATTTACAAAAACAAGAGAGGTCGAGTTCATACCAGCTTCTCCCATCTCAGTCAATTCATCATATATCGTCATAATTGCCTTTCACTTGCACGACCAAACAAAGTGAATAATAATAAGAGTGCACGTGCATTGGACTAAGCTGGAATCTGCGAGCATTCAATAAACAGGAGAAGACAAGGCAATATGGGCTCTTGGTTAAATCAACAATAATGCATATAAGAGCCACTCCAACAATTTAATCATGGTCTTCTCCTAGCGACCCCCAAAGAAAAGAAAAGAAATAAAACTATTTACACGGGAAAGCTCCCAACAAGCAAAAGAAGAACAGGAAATCTTTTTGGGTTTTCTTTTTAATTATTACTACTACAGCAAGAAAAGTAAACTGGCTAAAAGCTACAACTAATTTTTTTTCGGTTTTTCTTAAGGTTTATCAAACACACAAGAAGAAAGCAAGAAAAATAAAAATAAACTAGCATGGATATTACAATGAAAAAGTATGAGCACCGACATCTAGTAATGAGTGTGTGAACATGAATGTAATGTCGGTGGGAAATACGTACTCCCCCAAGCTTAGGCTTTTGGCCTAAGTTGGTTTATTGCCACGGATGGCCTGGCGGATATCCATAATTGTAGCCGGGGTCGTACTGAGATGAAGAAGACTCTGACTGCCACTGGTTGGAAATCATCTCCGGATCCCACTGGTAATTAGACTGTCGTGGAGGTTCAAATTGTGGTTCCGGCTCCATGGCTGGTGTAGGGTTCCGGTAGGCGTGAATGGCCGCCAACGAAACAAGATACAGACATGTAGATAAATTAAACAAGGAGGGAGCAGGCAAGGTAATAGTCTCAGGGTGATGTTTATCAAAGAATAATTTGTATTTAAGAGCCCCTTCCCTATTCTTAACAATAAAGTCATGCGCTACCATACTCTTATAATCTAAATAAGCATTGGGCAGCAATTTTTCTTCTTTTTCATAGTGCCTAATAGGTATGTTATAATGTGCAGCAAGGCGTGAAGCATAAATACCTCCAAAGATGGGGTCCTTTGTACGGTTCAAACTTAACCGTTTAGCAATAATACCGCCCATACTAACAGTGTCATCGCGGAATAAACCATGGAACAAAATAATAATATCAGGAACACTAAGGTTTCCACAGTTTCCGCGACCAATTAAGCAACGACTAGCAAATATGGCAAAGTAGCGTAAAACAGGAAAATGTATGCTAGTGATTCTTGCATCGGAAACCTTCCTAGTTTCCCCCACAGTAATAGTGTCAATAAACCCGTCCACATCTTTACGATGTGGTTCCTCTAAACTACCCTCAAAAGGTATTTTGCAAACCTTGCAAAATTCATCTAGTGGCATCTTCTTAACAACATCATATAAATGAAACTCTACTGAAGGAGGTGTTTCCTTAGAATAATAGTAGAAGTTTTGCACAAAAGTATTGGTGAGTAAGAGATACTATTCGCGTTGGTCGCGGAGGAAGTCGGTGAGGCCTGCATTCTCAGCCAATTCATAAAAATCATCATAAATCCCGGCTTCTCTCAAGAAATCATCGAAAGGCCATTCACATGGCCGAACCTCCGCGGTGCGAGGCAGATTATATTTGGGCCTCTGTGCTTCTTCACTTTGCTTTTCCTTCGAGTTTCGGCTCGACGAGCCCCTCAAAAATCTCTTCATTATTTTCTGAAAAATTCTGAAATTTTTAGTAACTTCAAACAAAAGTGAACCAAGCTCAACAAAATTGTTAGCAACTACTCCTACAAGTGCCTAGAGCCTATATCATGCATTAGAACTACTTGGAACCATATAAATTTGACATGCAAGCTCAAGAACATGGTCACCTCGGCAGCACAAATTTGCAATGAATAAAGCACTAGAACAAAAACTAATTGGACCAATGGAGGAGTCACATACCAAGGAACAACCCCCCAAGCAGTTTTGTGAGAGGTGCTTTGAGCAAGGAGATCGAAAATCACAGCAAAATGAGCTAGAACTCGTGCTTGAGCTGGATGGTGATTTTTTTGGGAGGAAGAAGGAGTGTGTGGGTGCAGGAATAAGTGGAGGGGAGCCACCATGGGCCCATGAGGCAGGGGGCGCGCCCTGTAGGAGTGGGCGCGCCCTGGACCCTCGTGGCCAGGTGCTTGCTCCCTCTACTGTGTTCTCAGTGCCAAATATTCTCAAATATTCCAAAAAAATCATATTCCATTTTCAGGGCATTTGGAGAACTTTTATTTTCGGGGTATTTTTATATTGCACGGATAAATCAGAAAACAGACAGAAAAATACTATTTTTACTTTATTTCAACTAAATAACAGAAAGTAAAAGGAGGGTACAGAAGGTTGTGCCTTCTAGTTTCATCCATCTCATGCTCATCAAAAGGAATCCACTAACAAGGTTGATCAAGTCTTGTTAACAAACTCATTCCGAATAACATGGAACCGGAGAAATTTCGAATAACACTATGTTACCTCAACGGGGATATGCACATCCCCAATAATAAGAATATCATATTTCTTCTTGACAGTAGGAAGAGGAAATTCAAAACCTCCAAAAATAATTGATGGAATTTTTCCAATAGAGTTGATACTATGAACTTGAGGTTGTTTCCTTGGAAAGTGTACCGTATGCTCATTACCATTAACATGAAAAGTGACATTGCCTTTGTTGCAATCAATAACAGCCCCTGCAGTATTCAAAAAAGGTCTTCCAAGAATAATAGACATACTATCGTCCTCGGGAATATCAAGAATAACAAAGTCCGTTAAAATAGTAACGTTTGCAACCACAATAGGCACATCCTCACAAATACCGACAGGTATAGCAGTTGATTTATCAGCCATTTGCAAAGATATTTCAGTAGGTGTCAACTTATTCAAGTCAAGTCTACGATATAAAAGAGAGAGGCATAACACTAACACCGGCTCCAAGATCACATAAAGCAGTTTTAACATAGTTTCTTTTAATGGAGCATGGTATAGTGGGTACTCCTGGATCTCCAAGTTTCTTTGGTCTTCCACCCTTGAAAGTATAATTAGCAAGCATGGTGGAAAACTCAGCTTCCGGTATCTTTCTTTTATTGGTAACAATATCTTTCATGTACTTAGCATAAGGATTCATTTTGAGCATATCAGTTAATCGCATACGCAAAAAGATAGGTCTAATCATTTCAGCAAAGCGTTCAAAATCCTCATCATCCTTTTTCTTGGATGGTTTGGGAGGAAAAGGCATGGGTTTCTGAACCCATGGTTCTCTTTCTTTACCGTGTTTCCTAGCAACAAAGTCTCTCTTATCATAACGTTGATTCTTTGATTGTGGGTTATCAAGATCAACAACAGGTTCAATTTCTATATCATTATCATTGCTAGGTTGAGCATCATCATGAACATTATCATTAACATTATCACTAGGTTCATGTTCATTACCAGATTGTGTTTCAGCATCAGAAATAGAAAAATCATTAGGATTGTCAGGTGGTTCAGCAATAGGTTCACTAGAAGCATGCAAAGTCCTATCATTTTTCTTTTTCTTCTTTTTCGAAGGACTAGGTGCATCTATATTATTTCTCTGAGAATCTTGCTCAATTCTCTTAGGGTGGCCTTCAGGATACAAAGGTTCCTGAGTCATTTTACCAGTTCTAGTAGCCACTCTAACAGCATAATCATTATTCTTACTATTTAATTCAATGAGCAAATCATTTTGAGCTTTAAGTACTTGCTCTACTTGAGTGGTAACCACAGAAGCATGTTTACTAATGAGTTTAAGTTCACCTTTAACTCTAGACATATAATCACTCAAGTGTTCAATCATATAAGCATTTTGTTTTAATTGTCTACCAAAATAAGCATTCAAATCTTCTTGCTTAACCATAAAATTATCAAACTCATCTAAGCATTGGCTAGCAAACTTAGTAGGAGGGATTTCAGCTTTATCATATCTATAGAGAGAATTTACCTTTACTACCTGTGTCGGGTTATCAAGACCATGTGTTTCTTCAATAGGTAATGGATTAGGATCATATATTTCTTCAACAGGCGGTAAATTAAGACCATGTATTTCTTCAATAGGAGGTAAATTCTTAACGTCTTCAGCTTTTATACCTTTTTCTTTCATAGATTTCTTTGCCTCTTGCATATCTTCATGACTGAGAAATAGAACACCTCTCTTCTTCGGAGTTGGTTTAGGAATAGGCTCAGGAATTGGCTCAGGAAGTGTCCAATTATTTTCATTTGTCAAGATATTATTCAATAGAATTTCAGCTTCATTCGGTGTTCTTTCCCTGAAAACAGAACCAGCACAACTATCCAGGTAATCTCTGGAAGCATCGGTTAGTCCATTATAAAAGATATCAAGTATTTCATTTTTCTTAAGAGGATGATCAGGCAAAGCATTAAGTAATTGGAGAAGCCTCCCCCAAGCTTGCGGGAGACTCTCTTCTTCAATTTGCACAAAATTATATATATCCCTTAAAGCAACTTGTTTCTTATGAGCAGGGAAATATTTAGCAGAGAAGTAATAAATCATATCATGGGGACTACGCACACAACCAGGATCAAGAGAATTAAACCATATCTTAGCATCACCCTTTAGTGAGAACGGAAATATTTTAAGGATATAAAGGTAGCGGGATTTCTCATCATTAGTGAACAGGGTGGCTATATCGTTTAATTTAGTAAGATGTGCCACAACAGTTTCAGATTCATAGCCATAAAAAGGATCAGATTCAACCAAAGTAATTATCTCAGGATCAACAGAGAATTCATAATCCTATCAGTAACACAGATAGGTGAAGTAGCAAAAGCAGGGTCAGGTTTCATTCTAGCATTAAGAGATTGCTGCTTCCATTTAGCTAATAACCTCTTGAGCTCGTATCTATCATTGCAAGCTAAAATAGCTATAGCAGCTTCTTTTTCCAGAACATAACCCTCAGGAACAACAGGCAATTCATATTTATTAGGGGGAGAGTCTTCATCATCACTATCCTCAATATTATCAGTTTCAATAATTTCATTCTCTCTAACCCTAGCAAGTTGTTCATCAAGAAATTCACCAAGTGGCACAGTAGTATCAAGCATAGAAGTAGTTTCATCATAAGTATCATGCATAGCAGAAGTGGCATCATCAATAACATGCGACATATCAGAATGAATAGCAGAAGAAGGTTTAGGTGTCGCAAGCTTACTCAAAACAGAAGGTGAATCAAGTGCAGAGCTAGATGGCAGTTCCTTACCTCCCCTCGTAGTTGAGGGATAAATTTTTGTCTTAGCGTCTTTCAAGTTCTTCATAGTGACCAGCAGATATAAATCCCAAGTGACTCAAAGAATAGAGCTATGCTCCCCGGCAACGACGCCAAAAAATAGTCTTGATAACCCACAAGTATAGGGGATCGCAACAGTTTTCGAGGGTAGAGTATTCAACCCAAATTTATTGATTCGACACAAGGGGAGCCAAAGAATATTCTCAAGTATTAGCAGTTGAGTTGTCAATTCAACCACACCTGGATAACTTATTATCTGCAGCAAAGTATTTAGTAGCAAAGTAATATGGAAGTAACGGTAACGGTAGCAAAAGTAATATTTTTGGGTTTTGTAGTGATTGTAACAATAGCAACGGAAAAGTAAATAAGCGAAGAACAATATGTGAAAAGCTCGTAGGCATTGGATCGGTGATGGAGAATTATGCCGGATGCGGTTCATCATGTAACAGTCATAACATAGGGTGACACAAAACTAGCTCCAATTCATCAATGTAATGTAGGCATGTATTCCGAATATAGTCATACGTGCTTATGGAAAAGAACTTGCATGACATCTTTTGTCCTACCCTCCCGTGGCAGCGGGGTCCTAATGGAAACTAAGGGATATTAAGGCCTCCTTTTAATAGAGTACCAGACCAAAGCATTAACACATAGTGAATACATGAACTCCTCAAACTATGGTCATTACCGGGAGTGGTCCCGATTATTGTCACTTCGGGGTTGCCGGATCATAACACATAGTAGGTGACTATAGACTTGCAAGATAGGATCAAGAACTCACATATATTCATGAAAACATAATAGGTTCAGATCTGAAATCATGGCACTCGGGCCCTAGTGACAAGCATTAAGCATAGCAAAGTCATAGCAACATCAATCTCAGAACATAGTGGATACTAGGGATCAAACCCTAACAAAACTAACTCGATTACATGATAGATCTCATCCAACCCATCACCGTCCAGCAAGCCTACGATGGAATTACTCACGCACGGCGGTGAGCATCATGAAATTAGTGATGGAGGATGGTTGATGATGACGACGGCGACGGATTCCCCTCTCCGGAGCCCCGAACGGACTCCAGATCAGCCCTCCCGAGAGGTTTTAGGGCTTGGCGGCGGCTCCGTATCGTAAAACGCGATGAATCCTTCTCTCTGTTTTTTTCTCCCCGAAAGTGAATATATGGAGTTGGAGTTGAGGTCGGTGGAGCGTCAGGGGGCCCATGAGGCAGGGGGCGCGCCCAGGGGGGCAGGCACGCCCCCACCCTCGTGGACAGGGTGTGGGCCCCCTGACGTGGATTTTTCTTGCAGTATTTTTAATATTTTCCGGAAAGATGTTCCGTGGAGTTTCAGGTCATTCTGAGAACTTTTGTTTCTGCACATAAATAACACCATGGAAAGTCTGCTGAAAACAGCGTCAGTCCGGGTTAGTTCCATTCAAATCATGCAAGTTAGACTCCAAAACAAGGGCAAAAGTGTTTGGAAAAGTAGATACGACGGAGACGTATCATAGCTTTCACCTTGCATGATCCTAGTCGGGATGGGTCACTTCGTTGTCGCTCTCCTCCCTAAGTAGTAGTTGGTGCTCTCGCCTCCACCTCTGGTTGGAACATGTAAGATGCCCATTAGGGGCCTCCAAACTTGTGGTTCGGCTTCCTGGACCGCTTGGTCGGCCTCCTTGTGACTGTGCCATGCTCTCTTCCTGTACTGGGGTTGTGGTAGCATCACGGGTGCTAACTCCCCTGTTCTTGAGAGATGACTTTTCCCCAAGTTGCTGTAGCAGGGAAACGCCTCTTGAGGTTTCCCAGATCCTTCCAGGTGCCCAACAACATAGAAGACACAAACCACCTGATGAGACCTTGCTCATGTGTTTTGTGAGCTCCCTGGTGCCATCATCAATCCATAACTACAACGGGTACAACAAATTGATCATGTGTGAATGGCAGTTGGGTTGATGCACTCGAACCAAGGGTCAGTGTAGGTCGCGACTGTGATACATGTAACACCGGAGACATGGAAGATCCCTCGGGCAGTTGAAGGTGGTAAGTGACCTTGTTGATCTTGGCAATGACTGGGAAGGGCCCGAGGTACCTGGAAGACAATTTGTGGTCTACTCTTGCTGCCACCGAGGTTGTATGTAGGGGTGGAGCTTCAAACATACATGATCTCCCACTTGGAACTAACATTCAGTTCGCATCTTGTCCGCTTCGGTTTTCATCACTTTCTTGGCACGTCACAGTGTTGCCAGAGTACTTGTTGCATCACTTGCCTTTCTTCCAATCACTTATTAAAGTCGTGATTGGTGTTACATTGGCCACATATATGCCCAATTGACACGATTCATGCCCATACACCACCATAAAAGGGGTTTTGCCCAGAGTACAGTGGTAGGTAGAATTATATCAAAATTCCGCCAGCGATAGCCATTGCTCCATGTTTTTGGGCAGCTCTACACAACACCGAAGGTAAGTCTCGAGGAATTGGTTAACCCTTTCGGCCCGTGCAACATGCAATATATACTACTAGTCCCAACAAAGACTTTGGAGTCCTTGCTAAGGCTAGAAGCGCATTGGTCGCCCCGACATATGACTTCATAATTTACACGCATTGTCATATGTCGGTGAACAAGGTGGACATCACAACAAATGCAACTGCACATGAATAGAATAGTTTAAATAAGAGTGAATGATAGGGAAAACATATGCCAATACATAATTTATCGCCATTCAGAGGTCAACACGACCCAACGTTACATCACTTAGGCAGCAGAAGAAACATGGGTCCAAGTACGAACTAGAAGCTAATGTTGCCTAAGAGGCAAGATAAATAAATGGCGTCCACCCTGCAGTCCGAGACTGCCAACCGAGATCCCCAAGTCTACTCTTCATTGTACACGTCATCAAACATAACATAGTACTAGCCACGGTCTTCATCGTAGCGAAACTGATGTCCGGGGAAATCAACCGAACCTTTCTCATCGGTACCAGCATCTGGTGTTGTTGTGACAAGGGCGAGTCTTTTGGAATCACCAAGTACATTACCAAGGGTACTAATACTAACAATACTCATGGATTGGATACTGGTAAGTGGTGAGGTTGCAGCAAGCAACTAAGCAATGTAAACCAACTAGTCCTACGAATACTAGAACAAGATGAGACCATCCTACGCAAAAGGGGTAGCAAGCTAGTTGATCACTAAGTGGTCCTGAACACCTGAGAATGAGTACAATCATCAACCCACTGTGTCTTCCTCTTCCTTACATACCCATAAGAAGAGCCAATCATGTACGCACACCTTGATCAAAATTTAGTTATTTCAAGTGTCTATGACTCACGTTATAAATTTCCAAGCCGTCCATAACTACGGACACGGCTTTTTGAAATATTTAACCCTACGGGAGTGCTCCAACTTTCCATTATAAGTTTCGCATGCATACCCCATTCCAACCGGTACATGGCCCTTAGAATCACCGTATAAACACGAACGTGATCCGGAAGTTTAGAGGTAACAAGTTCCTCTAGCTAACATCAAACTAATCCAAAAGACCTCCTGGTGTGTCGACATCCGAACCAGAGCCGACGTATCTATGGATTCGGTCCCAACTGGATGGACTAAGGATACGGTAGCCAAACCCGGTTTACCGTGGTGGCACCACATATTGCTCTGCGTAGACCAACGCTTTCGAGGCGTTGGCCCAAGTTGTTTCAAAAATACCCCAGGTGACGTCAACTCCTTATACAAGTTTATATTGTCAAATGTAGTACCAATGTAGGGTCCTCTAGAAGAGTTCAACGCTAGACAGAGAAGTTCAAGGGGGGCATAATACCCCCCCCCCCCCACACACACGCACACTAGGATAAACATAATAACCGGTTTTCTCAGTGCTTAAGGTTGACCAAAGTGGAACAAAACACGGGGGCATAGGCATGATCCTTCCACCCTTAGTCAAGTATATAGGAAAATTAAAATATCTATTATATATAATTAAAACATAAGACAAATAAGACACCACGTCCTTTCACGTAAGCTAAAATAATATACATCGTAGATCAGTAATACTTACGGCTGAGACTTAAAAATATTACGTTACACGCTTGAACTATATTTGTTGAACAGACACGTACACGATGCAAGAATAAAAAGTTGGCAAGAGCCAACTCAAAGAGAAAAAAAAGACAGGAGTTTGGATCGGACAAAGAGGGCTAACAAGCGAACACAAAAGAGAACAGGAAACTATACTGTGTATCCTAGCAAAAAAGGGAAAAATATTGTGCGCAGCTTTTAGCATCTGACACGTGCAAGGTCAACCATCAAGAATACGTACTCCCTCCGTTCCTTTATGTAAGGTGTATTATTTTTATTTTTATAGATAGTTTAGAACAAAATTACCCTTGGCAAATTCGTTGATTAGTGAAAAGTAAATCAATTAGTCCAGAAAATAAAAAGATGCACGCAATCGAGAGAGTTATACTTTCCATCTTTTACTACAAGTAGGGATACATGTACTCTCCTATTTTCTGGAGGGCTATTATGAGAAATTAAAAGAAGTGCACGCGGAATTTTATCAAGAAATAAATACACTTTATATAAAGGAATGGAGGGAGTAGTAGCTAGCCATCAAACCGATCTGCATGTAATGTGTAAAAAAACAATCTGTATGAGAAAAGAAACAATCGGAATCCACTCCAGAAAGGTAAACAAAGCCATCACGCACGACCCTGCCAAATCAATACGTAAGAGTAGACAACGATTTTGGCTGGGCACGGTCACCATGCAAGGCAAAATGAAAAGGGTAGAATAATGAATGGAATTAGCTAATGATGTGTTGGGCCACAACTAGAAGACGCGGTTAGGGATTGCAATTGGGCATGGACACACTATATCCTTTGTTGAGAAATTACACGCACGGGCATTTAAGTGTATGGAATTTGTACGTCCACGTTGCAAAGATGGACTAAACTAAATTTACAAAGGGTGATTAGTCCACGTATATTAAGTGGGCACTAATAAGATCGGATGAAACACAAATATTTAAGATCATTCCTATGGGGCAAATCGAATAAATTCAGTGGTGAAAACATGTTACATTTATATTTTCAAATAAAAATCTCTTCTATTTGATTTCAAACAAATTTGCAAAAAGATGTAGCACTTATTTTAAAAATAGGCACGCAGTGTGCAGGCAACACACATCTTTTGATATTATTAATAGTATTGATGTATAGAAATTGTTATATTATCATTTATAATTTTACACGCAAATACATATCTATTGAAAATTATTGCCAAAGTTATGCATCAAGATCGTGTCAAAATAAAAAGACAGACGTATATTAAAGAAATCTATAACGCAATTAGATACGTAAAATATCCTATTCTCCACCGTAATAAGCCACAAGTATTCATATGTGCATATTTATTGTCTACATTATTAATTATATGGTAGATCGTAATGACAGCTGCTTAGATTTAATGATACAGAGAGGATAGTATATTGTGTTGTCCAATAGGAAGTGCAACAAGATACTCGAAAAGTCATGTAGTAGAAAACAACCAAAAGGTACAACAACCACACACTATTGATTATACTGCAGACATCACCCCTGATGTCAGCAGCTAAACATAAGTTGGACATACATGTTGCTTGCTTTTTTTAATCCGAAGTACAGAAAAATAAAAAACATTAAATAATGAAAAAATACAAGTTACATGCTCTAGATTAAAAATTGAATTTAGTTATTGTAAAGTTCTATTAGAACAATGAGTTTTGTCTTTATGTACATGGTGTACAAAATTTACACATGGTCACAGGTGTGGAACTTTTCCCTCACTTTATATCATGCATATATCATGAAATCATAGGGTAGAGGTAGAAGCCATGAGAATGGTCATTATGATTGAATCAACACAAAAAATAACAATAACATGTATACAATGAAATTGTTGCTTGTGGTTATGCTTGAGAACACATGTTTCCTGAACCCAGTAATGTATTTGGTGATACCTTAACTCCGTCTAATGCTCTCAATCACCCAAGTTTTAAAATAGCAAACTCAACATTGCTATGGGCGTAACTAGTTCCTATAACTTGATGCATAAGGTGGGGTTTCGAATCCAGCAATGTATGAAACAAAATATTTTATATTATTTAGGTACACTACAAGAAACAATCACGCAAAGTGCATGGCAGCTCGAACCAAGATATTTTTTTAGAAAATCAAATACTATAGTGTTAAAGGGCGAAATAGCTCAAACCAGTACAAGGCATGAAAATATTTTGACATATTTGAGTGGAATACATGTGCAAACAACATAGTCATCAGGAAATTATTTGAAATGCATGTGAAATTTACACACTCATGATAGGAGCGAATGAAATGAAATTTATAGATATTCTCATTGAATATAATTTAATAATTATAACATATTTGTATTAGGTGTATCAGAGAGGTTATGATGGTATACGAAACTTGAATAAAATTTCAATTGGGTCCTGACCGATGCAATCAAGTAAAATTAACATCCACGTGCGAAGTTACAAATGTACATGGTTATGCAATGCATTTGAAATGGATGTGATGCATTGTTTCATGTTGACAATAACATATGAATGTATTTTGTAAACACTACGTAAGCTGATTGGCATCAACTAAGAATCGTGTTTATAAATAAATTAACAATGCCATTTTAAGAAACAACTAATTTATATACAAATTGGAATAAGACTAATTGGAAAGAAAGCCTTCGACATGTTTATAAGGCTAATTATTTTTGAAATTGAGGTGTTGCTAAACATATAGATTGTGGTATTTCATTAAAAAGTAGGCGAAATATAAACTCAGTGAGCCAATGGGTACGGGAGTTAAACCAAAGGAAATGGTCAATACCAAAAAGTCTTGATGACGAATACATAGATTGCTAAAGTATATTTTTTCAAAGCTATGTATTTGAGCATATGCCGAATTCTAAAGAGATATTTATAATGATATATATGAATCTAGCTGCACATTTAACTCCGCTAGTTAATAATAATAACAATGATATCCCAAAGATATATGTGGTTGCCACATGGAAACACCTGCACGTGCAACTAGCCAAGCTCTAAGAGGGGTTGAGCAAGAGGTAACATAGAAAGGTTTGCTGGGTAGTGGAGGTTTAAGGGATGGATCATGGAAATGTCAGAGGCTTGAAAAATGCGGTAGGTAACGAGACCAAAAATAGCATTTAAGACATCTAGCAAGTGAAGCTAGTAACAATATCTAAGGTAATGATCACCCTTGCCTGGCTATTTTTCGGTAGCTTGGTACACTTACCTGTCTCAGTCGTGGTACACAATTTGCTCATAATACGTAACGTTTCCTGGCACTAACGGAAGAGGCAAATCCAGAAAGAGGCAAAAGAGTACGGTAAACAGACAAGGCATGACATATTGCACATACATCATGAAGCATGGCATGTTGAAGGTGCATATGAATTGATCCCTAACAAGTTTAATTATAGCTTGATCAAAGTGAGTTTGATCCAAGTGAAACTCCAATTGCATTTATTTAATTTAAGTCATATTACTACTAAATGCATATAAAATATTGTGCCAATCAAGTTTCTAGTTTAAAATATACAAAACCGACAAATTCTAGGGGTTGTTTTGGAAATCAGGAAGGTTTTGTAAAACAATACATAAACTTCCAACCAAAATATTATTTCTCAAATCTTTTAAACTTTCTGGTGCAAATAGATGATTACTCCCTTTAGTGATTGATAACCCACAAGTATAGGGGATCCGATAGTCTTCGAGGGTAGTATTTCACAGAAAAGGTTTCAATGACAATTGTTCGTAGCACATCTCATAGTTGTTGCATTGGCCATACAAAAATATTTGTTGTCTTGCGATGAATGTGACAAACATCCTTTCCCATTAAAGTCACTACAATTTCATTGAAAAATGTATGTGAATCTATACAAAGCAAACGCCAAAATAAATGTTGTAATATGTGGCATTGAACTACTAAGCTAAGATTATGGCACTATTACTTTTTTATAGAACATACCAATTTGATTCTATATATTTTCCAGAATAAATTGTTACTATCATGGACAATAATCTATAACATAAGACAAATAAGACAATAAGACACCATGTTCTTCCACATAAGCTAAAATAATATTCGTCATAGATCAATAATACTTACAGCGGAGATTTAAAGATATTACATTATGCACCTTAACTACATATGTTGAACAGACATGTACATGATGCAAGAATAAAAAAACTTGGCAAGAGCCAACTCAAAGAGATAAAAAAAGATAAAAAGAAGAGAGTAGTTTGGTGTGGAAGTTGACAGTTTGGAGATCATCAAGGCATGTAATGGAGTCAGTGATGTTTTGGCGGCATATTCAGCTATCATGGCAGATTGCTTCCTGATACGTCCCCAACATATCTATACTTTTTGATTGTTCCATGCTATTATAGTATCAATCTTTGATGTTTTTATGCAATTATATGACATTATATATCATTTTTTGGGACTAACCTATTAACTTAGTGCCCAGTGCTAGTTGCTATTTTTGCCTGTTTTTGGTTTTTCAGGAAATCAATATCAAACAGAGTCCAAACAGAGAGAAAATTTTGGATTAATTTTTTCTGGACCAGAAGAGACACTACAAGGTTTGGGAGAACACGTGACGAGCCACGAGGGAGCGACAATCTCGGGAAGGGCGCCACAGGGGGCGCCCCCAGGCTTGTGGGCCCCTCGTGGCACCTCTTGACATAATTCTGCCTCTATAAATTCTCAAATATTCCCCTGACATCAGAGAGCCACCCGGAATACTTTTTCCGCCTCTGTAAGTTTTTGTTCGCGCGAGATCCCATCTAGAGGCCTTCTCCGGTACTCTGCCGAAGCGGGAATCAATCACGGAGGGGCTCTACATCAAAACCTTGCTGCCCTTCCGATGATGTCTGAGTAGTTTACCACAGACCGACGGGTCCATAATTATTAGCTACATGACTCTCTATCTCTCTCCCTCTTTGATGTTCAATACAATGTTCTCCTCGATGTTCTTGGAGTTATATTTGATGTAATACTTTTTGCGGTATGTTTGTTGCGATCCGATGAATTGTGAGTTTATGATCAGATTATCCATGAATATTATTTGAGTCTTCTTTGAATTCTTTTATGCATGATTATTATGGCTTTGTATTTCTCCCTGATCTATTGATTTTGTTTGGCCAACTAGATTGATTTTTCTTGCAATGGGAGAGGTGCTTTGTGATGAGTTCGATCTTTCAGTGCTCAATCCGAGTGACAGAAAGGGACATGACACGTATTTGTATCGTTGCCATTAAGGATAAAATGATGGGGTTTATTCATGCATGAGCATACTTTGTCTACATCATGTCATCTTGCTTAAGGCGTTACTCCGTTCTTTATGAACTTAATAATCTAGATACATGCTGGATAGCAGTCGATGTGTGGAGTAATAGTAGTAAATGCAGAATCGTTTCTGTTGGGAACGTAGTATTTCAAAAAAAATCCTATGGTCACGTAAGATCTATCTAGGAGAAGCATAGCAACGAGCGGGGAGAGTGTGTCCACGTACCCTCATAGACCGAAAGCGAAAGCGTTCAGTAACGCAGTTGATGTAGTCGAATGTCTTCGTGATCCAACCGATCAAGTACCGAACGCACAGCACCTCCGCGACCTGCACACGTTCAGCTCGGTGACGTCCCTCGAACTCTAGATCCAGCTGAGGCCGAGGGAGAGTTTTGTCAACACGACGGCGTGGTGACGGTGATAATGAAGTTACCGACACAGGGCTTCGCCTAAGCACTACGACGATATGACCAAGGTGGAAAACTGTGGAGGGGGGCACCGCACACGGCTAAGAAATCAACTTGTGTGTCTCTGGGGTGCCCCCCTCCCCCGTATATAAAGGAGGGGAGGAGGAGGCCGGCCGGCCTCAAGGGGCGCGCCCAAGGGGGGGGGATCATACTCCTACTAGGAGTAGGTTCCCCCCTTTCCTAGTCCAACAAGGAGGGGAAGGAAGGAGGACAGGGAGAGAAGGAAGGAGGGGGCGCCGCCCCACCCCTTGTCCAATTCGAACTTGGGGGGGGGCGCCACCTC
>NC_057814.1:375593676-375629348 GCF_018294505.1 Triticum aestivum | reverse complement strand
CCGGCACTCCGGTTTTATCCAAAACTCTCCGGAACACTTCCGGTGTCCGAACAACATGGTCCAATATATCAATCTTTATGTCTCGACTATTTCAAGACTCCTCGTCATGTCCGTGATCTCATCCGGGACTCCGAACAACCTTCGGTACATCAAATCACATAAACTCATAATACCAATCATCATCGAACGTTAAGCGTGCGGACCCTACGGGTTCGAGAACTATGTAGACATGACCGAGACACTTCTCCAGTCAATAACCAACAGTGGAACCTGGATGCTCATATTGGTTCCTACATATTCTACGAAGATCTTTATCGGTCAAACCGCACAACAACATACGTTGTTCCCTTTGTCATCGGTATGTTACTTGCCCAAGATTCGATCGTCGGTATCATCATACCTAGTTCAATCTCGTTACCGGCAAGTCTCTTTACTCGTTCCGTAGTGCATCATCCCTCAACCAACTCATTAGTCACATTGCTTGCAAGGCTTATAGTGATGCACTAGTACAACGAGCTCCTAAACAAACGGTTTTTAACCCCTTTCCGCGACGGCATTTGGAACCGTTGGCAAGTGAGTGTGGGCAATAGGGGGTCCTTCCCACACGACCCAGAAACCGTCGGGGATATGCCCTCCTGGCACACATGTTCGGCAAAAAGAGGTCGTGTGCGAACGGCGAGCGCTCAAATACGGAAATACGTACGGTAGAGCTAAAAAATACAATTATACGGCGGAATTGTTTCCGGTCGCAGGTACATCCTGTTGGGGAACGTAGTAATTTCAAAAAATTTCCTACGCACACGCAAGATCATGGTGATGCATAGCTAAGAGAGGGGAGAGTGTCGTCCATGTACCCTCGTATACCGTAAGCGGAAGTGTTATGACAACGCGGTTGATGTAGTCGTACGTCTTCACGATCGACCGATCCTAGTACCGAACGTACGGCACCTCCGCGATCTGCACACGTTCAGCTCGGTGACGTCCCACGAACTCATGATTCAGTAGAGCTTTGAGGGAGAGTTTTGTCAGCACGACGGCATGATGACGGTGATGATGAAGCTACCGACGCAGGGCTTCGCCTAAGCACTGCTACGATATGACCGAGGTGGAATATGGTGGAGGAGGGCACCGCACACGGCTTGGAAGAATCAACTTGTGTGTTCTAGGGTGCCCCCTGCCCCCGTATATAAAGGAGCAAGGGGGGAGGCCGGCCGGCCCTTGTGGCGCGCCAGGAGAGGAGTCCTCCTCCTAGTAGGAGTACGACTCCCCTTTCCTACTCCTACTAGGAGGGGGAAAGGAAGGAGGAGAGGGAGAAGGAAAGGGGGGCGCCGCCCCCCTTCCCTAGTCCAATTCGGACCAGAGGGGGAGGGGGCGCGCGGTCTGCCCTGGCCGGCCCTCTCTCTCTCTCCACTAAGGCCCATGTGGCCCATTAGTTCTCCTTGGGGGGGGGGGGTCCGGTAATCCTCCGGCACTCCGGTTTTCTCCGAAATCACCCGGAACACTTCCGGTGTCCGAATATAGCCGTCCAATATATCAATCTTTATGTCTCGACCATTTCAAGACTCCTCGTCATGTGCGTGATCACATCCGGGACTCCGAACTATCTTCAGTACATCAAAACACATAAACTCATAATACCGATCATCACCGAATGTTAAGCGTGCGGACCCTACGTTTTCGAGAACTATGTAGACATGACCGAGACTCATCTCCGGTCAATAACCAATAGCGGAACCTGGATGCTCATATTGGTTCCTACATATTCTACGAAGATCTTTATCGGTCAAACCGCATAACAACATACGTTGTTCCCTTTGTCAACGGTATGTTACTTGCCCGAGATTCGATCGTCGGTATCTCAATACCTAGTTCAATCTCATTACCGGCAAGTCTCTTTACTCGTTCCGTAATGTATCATCCCGCAACTAACTCATTAGTCACATTGCTTGCAAGGCTTATATTGATGTGCATTACCGAGAGGGCCCAGAGATACCTCTCCGACAATCGGAGTGACAAATCCTAATCTTGATCTATGCCAACTCAACAAGTACCATCGGAGACACCTGTAGAGCACCTTTATAATCACCCAGTTATGTTGTGACGTTTGGTAGCACACAAAGTGTTCATCGGTATTCGGGAGTTGCATAATCTCATACTCATAGGAACATGTGTAAGTCATGAAGAAAGCAATAGCAATATAGTAAACGATCAAGTGCTAAGCTAACGGAATGGGTCAAGTCAATCAAATCATTCTCTAATGATGTGATCCCGTTAATCAAATGACAACTGATGTCTATGGTTAGGAAACTTAACCATGTTTGATTCAAGGAGCTAGTCAAGTAGAGGCATACTAGTGACACTCTGTTTGTCTATGTATTCACACATGTACTAAGTTTCCGGTTAATATAATTCTAGCATGAATAATAAACATTTATCATGATATAAGGAAATATAAATAACAACTTTATTATTACCTCTAGGGCATATTTCCTTCACATCCCACACAGTCAGTCCCCGCTAAACGTTTCCGTTCGTATGTACATCCCACACAGTCGCTCCATGGAAAACGTTTCCGTTCACAGGTACATCACACAAAATTTTTCCCATTAAATCGCTTGCATTATTGAATATATCACACACGGTCCGTGGAAGAAACTGTGTGGCAAAGGCTGTCCATCACACACAGTTTTCATGTGGTAAACGTTTGCGCAAGGTGGCCTAACGCAAACAGTTTCCAAGAGAAAGTCGTGTGTGATTGTTCGTTGATCCAACACGGTTTATTCCTAGAAACTGTGTGCGTTGCCTGAGGTCATCGCTCACGGTATTTTTTCAAGAACCGTTTGGAATAGCAAAACCCAATTAGCAGGCTAATTCCCCCCTAGCAGGCTAATTATCCGATTATTCTTAATCCATTTATTAATCTAATTGACATTTCATATTAAGCACATAATATATTTCATTTTCATAATTGAAATACATCAGAGTAAAACATCATATAGCTTCAGCACTCAGCTACCCCATTACATAACTACACCAGGACCAAGTTTCACATGCAACATCTATAACCTTTCAAAATTAGCATCATAGACGGTACATAGACAGATGTATCTCATCTGGAAAACTACTGAAGCAGAAGGCGAATACTGAGCCTTCATTGATGTTGAAGGTCTTTGTTACTTTAGGCCAGTGCCTGTGGATGATTGACCGTCCATCCTTCGTCCTCTTCAGAAACACTTCAATAATGAACCGTGGGTATTGTATGAATACCTTCCTCACCTCCTGACCATACAGTGGTTTGAGAGGTTATCATCAGTGAACTGCTTTGGAAAGGCCTGAAAACAAGGATGTGCATAAATATCTTCTCTATATTGGAAATGGGGCAAAGGAATAAAAAAGGCAAGGTATAATAGTTAGTACCATCCTGTAGTGAACCGATGTCTTCTTCATTGTGCAGACAAAGATCTTGTTGTTTTTTGTCGCTAATTTCTTTATCCTAACAATCTTTCTGAGTTTCTTGACTTGACTGGTATTCATGGACAACTCATTTCCCCATATGCAAAAAGGGTCGAACAGTGGGTCAAAACCTCTGACAGCAGGACCTACATGTGCAAGACCAAATTGTTAAAAACCTAAATATTAGAATGGTTCCTGCAATTGCACAATAATGTGCTATTAGACAATGGACCATGCACGTGCTAACCTCGATTGTAAACCTCAGTGCTTCCCATTGTTTCCCTACAACACATATAAGGTAGTTAGTCATCAGGTTAAGTAAGGGTTCGCATGCTATCAGTAAAATATGTTGATGAAAAATAATCACATTGCAGATTCATCAGATTAATTCAAGCCACATGGAAAACCCATTTATCCAAACCAACCATGATTAAGAACTAGGAAATATAGCACTTGTATATGTTTCTCATGTATTAAGTGCAGCCAAATTCGATTTATTGCTCACACGCACAACAATACAAAATTCTACCCACGACAATTGAACATCGCATTGCAGAATTGAACCAAGCAGTTAACTAAACACCACAACAAATGAACCAAACATTAACTAAGCACCACATTGCACAATATAACATACTCCTAATAGAAGATCAGACAGTTAACCAAACAGTTAACTACAACCAATTGTAGCAATTGTATTTGTTTCTCATGTATTTACTACAGCCAAATTCAATTTATTCCTCACATGGTATACAATAACAGAATGCACCCACAATTTTGTAAAGATAAATTCGATTTATTTCTCACATGGAAGACAATACAAAATTGCAGCCTGAAGGATTGAACATCACATTTGCAGAATTGAACCAAACAGTTAACTGAAGATGACAACTAATTAACAAAACAGTTAACTGAAGATGACAACTAATTAACAAAACAGTTAATAAGTGAGCACCACACTGCACGACATATAGAACATGTACACTAGAGCAACAGATTGCATGGTAAAATTAGATAGCACAATTCACTAGAATTTGTGAAGGAAAGGCAGGAGCAGCACACGCAATGGGTAAACCGAGCATGCTTAACTGGCGTAGCTAGCAAATGGCAAGGTGCTCCTTCAAGATCTGGGGGTCGCCACGAATGGTAGCCATCGCGACCTCATCCGCGCATGCAGCCGCGATTTGCTTCTTCGCTGCCAAATGCTCCTTGAGGTCCTGGCTATACTGCCACTCCAGACGATCCCTCTTGAAGCGGCGGACTGCTCGTAGATCTCCTGATTCCTCGCCTCTACGTCGGCGTGTGCTGCGGCCACGACTACGGTTGCGTGCTCGACGAGGCGCTCCTCCTCCTCCCGCAGGAACTCGATGTAGCACGCAAGGTCGCTGACGCACGTGCGGGCCTCCACCTCCGCCTCCCTCCTTCGGGCGGTGGTGGTGGAGCGGGTGATGATCCCGGTGGTCGACGGTGGGCTAGCGGCCACGGCGGCCGATGATGGGGTGGTGGCCACGACCAGCACCTCCCGCCTTTGGGCCGCGGTGGCGGAGCGGGTGTTGGCCACGATGGCCGGCAGTGGGGTGGTGGCCACGACGGCCACCTCCCGCCTTCGGGCCGCGGCGGCGGAGCGGGAGATGGCCCCGGCTTTTGATGGTCGTGTGGCGGCAACAGCGCCCGGCAACAGCTGCCGACGGGCAGCGGCGGTGGAGCGTGTGGTGGGTGTTCCGCGCACACCCAACAGGGACGCCACACGCACTACACTACGCCGGGGACTGCGCCGCCACCGCGGTGTAGCCTCCCAGCTGGAGCTGTCCTCTGATGATGGCGGAGTGGCTGAGCGACGAAGACAGACCGGTGCCATTGGCAATTGTGGGAGAAGCAGACGAGGTAAACTACAGGGAGGGAGGGGAAAATGCGATGCAGGACTCGCCGGCCGTGAGGGTTTTTATAGCAGGCCGGTAAGCATTGGGATTTTGGGGGATTTCACCGAGTCGGGCGGGAAGCTTGCGCGGGAACCTGCGAGGTTGCGTGGGAACGGGCTCACCGACGATTCATTGGCGCCACCGTTTGGCCAAAAGAACGCCGCCGCGCGCTGCGCAAGCTTGCGCTGTAAGCCGTCTGCGGCAGCGGGGTGACAAGACGTGCGAGAGGAGGAAGAGAGGACACGTACACATACAGTTAATAAAAAGAAACATTTGCGATTTAATTACCTACTATACCCCCGTCCTGGTTTATAAGTAGGATTTAACTAATAAAATATGAATGCATGTCGCCATAGATTATATCGTTGGAGTCGTATTTGAACATAGTTTTTAGCTATATAATTTTTGTAAGATGCATTAACACTTTTTTGGTTAAATTTAAGGTTATACACTAGCAAGCGTTTGCCCGCAACACACACGGCTTATTCCATCACAAACAGCTCTGATGGATCAACTGTCTGCCACGTATCGCACACGCAACTCTAATCTGATTCGTGCTTGATGTCTCCGACATCGCTCACACAGTTCGTCTTATTTGCCACGTATCACTGTGTCGTCCTCTGCTCGCGTCCCTCGGCAAGCTCTGTTTGCCGTTAGGCGCCGTGGTGCACTCTGTCGCGTCCGTTGGCGCGCTCTACTCGTGTCCGTCAGCGCGCTCGGCTTGTGGACAGCTTTTCCTTGAGGCGACCGCGGAGCGCTTTGCTCGCGTCCCTCCGCGCGCGCTCTGCCAGCGGTTGAGCGTGCACATGATCACGTCGGGGGCCCCATATGCATGCGGTTGTGCCGCGCGCGTTGCCACGCGATGTAGTTACGTGCGGCACGATGGAGTTACGCGCTGCAAATTAGAACTGCCATCATGGCCTGCCGATATTCCTGGCCGTCCGGCTTCCCCTTTAATTCCCGCGGCCATTATAACCTTAGTCTCTTCAACCTTTCGATCACGCCCCACAACACAACAAGCACACCCACGACGACACATAGAGAGGGGATGTCCGGCGGCGCTCCAATGGAGTTCGGCGAGCATAGAGTGGAGACCCACGCGAGGGAGACGGATCTCTCGGTGGTGTAAACCATCGACCCGGCCGTGGTGGACGACTACATCAACAGCGTTGAGCAGTTGCTTGCTGGAGACAAGTACAAGGTGGTCGGCATCAACCTCCAGTACACCGCCGGTCGTCCCGGCATAGATCAGAAGGTTGTCGTAGCCCAGTTGTGCGTGCGCCATCATGTCCTCATCTACAACTGCTGCATGGCCACAGTGCCTTGCGACCGTTTCAACAGGTTTGTCAACAGCACTGACTACAAGTTCGCCACGGTTGATACCACCAACGATGTAAAAGCGCTCAGTGTTACGGGCTTGGCCTGCAAGAACCTTGTCGAAATCCTTGACCACTACACGGTCTGGGCAGCACGAAGAAGGACTCCCTGGTCGAACTCGCCTCGGCCATCATCGACCCCTACTACGAAAAGATGAAGCAGGATGCCCAGAGAACAAGTCCCGTATCCTGGCACGGGGCCTAGATGCGGCAACTGGATGAATCTCACCTCAGATTTGCGGCCAAGAGCGTGTCCACATGCTACGAGATGCACAGGCGGATCGTTGACATGAGGAAGTGCCTCGTTACCCAAATCGACGATCCCGGATCGAGCCACAAGCAGAGCAAGCGTCACAAGAAGTAGATGATGATCAGATGATCGTTTATGCTAGTTAATCATGCATGTAATATATAGTTTACTTTATTGGTGTGTGGAAATGTCATGTGTGCGGTAGCCACCTATGTAATTATGCATGTAATAGTTTACTTTGGTGTGTGCAAATGCCATGGTTGTACTAGCCACCTATGTAAGTGGATGTTTAATTGGTTATGCAAGCATGTCCTTATAAGTGTGTGTGTGTCTATATATATATGTTGTTGTTCTGTATGCAATCCCATCGCACAACACACACGTCTTATTAGCAGCAACCGTCTGTGTTATTATCGGTCTTCACACACATTTCTGATTACAGACCTGTTTGCCGCGTATCACACACATCTTGTCAAGTTGATCCGTTTCTGTTCTCATGTCTCAACGCAAACAGTTCATTCGAGTGAACCGCATGCCGTATATCGCGCACACCTTGATCTAGCTGACCGTTTCTTTTGTGTTGCCTAATCACAAATAGTTCATCCGAGTGAACCGCCTGCTGTGTATCGCACACGCCTTCATCTGGCTGCCCGTTTCTTTTGTTCCTCCTCATCGCAAATAGTTAATTGAACTGAACCGTATGCCCTTCATCGCACACGCAACTAAAACATGAACCGTGTTTGATGCATCCGTCATCGCAAATGTTTTATACATTTCTGACGGTTTTCATACAGCACCGTTTGCGACTATTGCATCACACACAGTTTCTCGAAGGGTCTCTGATCATAGTGTCGCGTTAGCAGCATCCTGCAGTAGTGATGTGCATTACCGAGATGGCCCAGAGATACCTCTTCGACAATCGGAGTGACAAATCCTAATCTCGATCTATGGCAACTCAACAAACACCATCGGAGACACCTGTAGAGCATCTTTATAATCACCCAGTTACGTTGTGACGTTTGATAGCACACTAAGTGTTCCTCCGGTATTCGGGAGTTGCATAATCTCGTAGTCATAGGAACATGTATAAGTCATGAAGAAAGCAATAGCAATAAACTAAACAGTCATAGTGCTAAGCTAACGGATGGGTCTTGTCCATCACATCATTCTCTAATGATGTGATCCCGTTCATCAAATGACAACACATGTCTATGGCTAGGAAACTTAACCATCTTTGATTAATGAGCTAGTCTAGTAGAGGCATACTAGGGACACTCTGTTTATCTATGTATTCACACATGTACGAAGTTTCCGGTTAATACAATTCTAGCATGAATAATAAACATTTATCATGATATAAGGGAAAATAAATAACAACTTTATTATTGCCTCTAGGGCATATTTCCTTCAGTCTCCCACTTGCACTAGAGTCAATAATCTAGATTACATAGTAATGATTCTAACACCCATGGAGTCTTGGTGTTGATCATGTTTTGCTCGTGAGAGAGGCTTAGTCAACTGGTTTGCAACATTCAGATCCGTATGTATCTTGCAAATTTCTATGTCTCCCTCCTTGACTTGATCGCGGATGGAATTGAAGCATCTCTTGATGTGCTTGGTTCTCTTGTGAAATCTGGATTCCTTTGCCAAGCCAATTGCACCAGTATTGTCACAAAAAAAATTCTTTGGACCCGATGCACTAGGTATGACACCTAGATCGGATATGAACTCCTTCATTTGGTGCTTCCGAAGCAGCTATGTACTCCGCTTCACACGTAGATCCCGCCACGATGCTCTGCTTGGAACTGCACCAACTGACAGCTCCACCATTCAATATAAACACGTATCCGGTTTGTGACTTAGAGTCACCCGGATCAGTGTCAAAGCTTGCATCGACGTAACCATTTACGATGAGCTCTTTGTCACCTCCATAAACGAGAAACATATCCTTAGTCCTTTTCAGGTATTTCACGATGTTCTTGACCGCTGTCCAGTGATCCATTCCTAGATTACTTTGGTACCTCCCTGCTAAACTGATAGCAAGGCACACATCAGGTCTGGTACACAGCATTGCATACATGATAGAACCTATGGCTGAAGCATAGGGAATGACCTTCATTTTCTCTCTATCTTCTGCAGTGGTCGGGCATTGAGTCTGACTCAACTTCACACCTTGCAACACATGCAAGAACCCTTTCTTTGCTTGATCCATTTTGAACTGCTTCAAAACTTTATCAAGGCATGTGCTTTGTGAAAGTCCAATTAAGCGTCTTGATCTATCTCTATATAGATGCCCAATATATAAGCAGCTTCACCAAGGTCTTTCATTGAAAAATTCTTATTCAAGTATCCTTTTATGCCATTCAGAAATTCAGTATCATTTCCGATCAACAATATGTCATCCACATATAATATCAAAAATGCTATAGAGCTCCCACTCACTTTCTTGTAAATACATGCTTCTCCAAAAGTCTGTATAAAACCATATGCTTTGATCACACTATCAAAGCGTATATTCCAACTCCGAGAGGCTTGCACCAGTCCATAAATGGATCGCTGGAGCATGCACACTTTGTTAGCACCTTTTGGATCGACAAAACCTTCTGGTTGCATCATATACAACTCTTCTTTAAGATATCCATTAAGGAATGCAGTTTTGACATCCATTTGCCAAATTTCATAATCATAAAATGCGGCAATTGCTAACATGATTCGGACGGACTTAAGCATCGCTACAGGTGAGAAAGTCTCATCGTAGTCAACTCCTTGAACTTGTCGAAAACCTTTCGCAACAAGTCGAGCTTTGTAGACAGTAACATTACCGTCAGCGTTAGTCTTCTGCTTAAAGATCCATTTATTCTCTATGGCTTGCCGATCATCGGGCAAGTCAACCAAAGTCCATACTGTGTTCTCATACATGGATCCCATCTCAGATTTCATGGTCTCAAGCGATTTCGCGGAATCTGGGCTCATCATCGCTTCCTCATAGTTCGTAGGTTCGTCATGGTCAAGTAACATGACTTCCAGAACAGGATTACCATACCACTCTGGTGCGGATCTTACTCTGGTTGACCTACGAGGTTCGGTAGTAACTTGATCAGAAGTTTCATGATCATCATCATTAGCTTCCTCACTAATTGGTGTAGGAATCACTGGAACTGATTTCTGTGATGAACTACTTTCCAATAAGGGAGCAGGTACAATTACCTCATCAAGTTCTACTTTCCTCCCACTCACTTCTTTCGAGAGAAACTCATTTTCTAGAAAGGATCCATTCTTAGCAACGAATATCTTGCCTTCGGATCTGTGATAGAAGGTGTACCCAACAGTTTCCTTTGGGTATCCTATGAAGACACATTTCTCCGATTTGGGTTCGAGCTTATCAGGTTGAAGCTTTTTCACATAAGCATTGCAGCCCCAAACTTTAAGAAATGACAACTTGGGTTTCTTGCCAAACCATAGTTCATATGGCATTGTTGATACGTCTCCAACGTATCTATAATTTATGAAGTATTCATGCTATTATATTATCAACCTTGGATGTTTTATATGCATTTATATGCTATTTTATATGATTTTTGGGACTAACCTATTAACCTAGTGCCCAGTGCCAGTTTCTGTTTCTTCCTTGTTTTTGAGTTTTACAGAAAAGGAATATCAAACGGAGTCCAATTGACGTGCCAATTTTTGACGATTTTTTATGGACCAAAAGAAGACCCAGGAGTAAAAGAGTTGGGCCAGGAGAGCCCCGGGGCGTCCACGAGGGTGGGGGGCGCGCCCACCCCCCAGGCGCGTGGGCCTGCCTCGTGGATGCCTCAGGCACCTCCTTGATGTGAGACCAACGCCAAAAATTCCTATAAATACAGAAACCTCGGAAAATTAACCTAGATCGTGAGTTCCTCCGCCGCAAGCCTCTGTAGCCACGAGAAATCAATCTAGGCCCTCTCTGGCACCCTGCCGGAGGGGGCCATCATCACCGGAGACCATGGAGGAGGATCCCGGAGGGGCCATCATCGCCATGAAGGCCAAGGACTAGAGGGAGAACCTTTCCCCATCTAGGTTGGAGGCCATGGAGGAGGAAGCACAAGGGGGAGAACCTCTCCTCCTCTCTCTCGGTGGCGCCGGAGTGCCATCGGGAGGGTAATCATCGCCGCAGTGATCGTCTTCATCAACATCACCACCATCATCACCATCCTCATCTCTTTTACGCGGTCCACTCTCCCGCACCCCGCTATAATCCCTACTTGAACATGGTGCTTTATGCCACATATTATGATCCAATGATGTGTTGCCATCCTATGATGTTTTGAGTAGATATCCTTTGTCTTTGGGTTGATTGATGATCTAGATTGGTACGAGTTGTATGTTTTATTTTGGTGCTGTCCTATGGCGCCCTCCGTGTCGCGCAAGCGTGAGGGATTCCCATTGTAGGGTGTTGCAATACGTTCATGATTCGCTTATAGTGGGTTGGTGAGTGACTGAAACACAAACCCGAGTAAGGGGGTTGTTGCATATGGGAATAAAGAGGACTTGATGCTTTAATGCTATGGTTGGGTTTTACCTTAATGATCTTTAGTAGTTGCGGATGCTTGCTAGAGTTCCAATCATAAGTGCATATGATCCAAGTAGAGAAAGTATGTTAGTGTAACACCCACGATGCGGCTATATCTCCCACGTGTCGAGGCACGACTTAGAGGCATAACCGCATTGTAGGTATTGTCGCAAGAAGGGTCATCTTCACACAATCCCATGTAATGAACAAGAATGGGATAACGAGAGTTGGCTTACAATCGCCACTTCACACAATAGATAAATTAATTCATACATCATCCAAAATCCACACATAGACCGACTACAGTCAAATCCAAATGAAAATAAGATAACCCCAAATGCTAGATTCCCGATCGTCCCAACTGGGCTCCACTACTGATCATCAGGAAAAGAAACATAGTAACGACCACGTTCCTCGTCGAACTCCCACTTGAGCTCGGTTACGTCACCTGCACTGGCATCGTCGGCACCTGCAACTGTTTTGGTAGAATCTGTGAGTCACGAGGACTCAACAATCTCACACCCGCGAGATCAAGACTATTTAAGCTTATAGGAAAAGGATGGTGCAATGAGGTGGAACTGCAGCAAGCACTAAGCATATATGGTGGCTAACATACGCAAAAGAGAGCGAGAAGAGAAGCAACGCAACGGTCGCGAAGCTAGAAAGGATCAAGAAATGATCCTGAAACTACTTACGTTCATGCATAACTCAAACCGTGTTCACTTCCCGGACTCCGCCGAGAAGAGACCATCACGGCTACACACACGGTTGATGTATTTTAATTAAGTCAAGTGTCAAGTTCTCTACAACCGGACATTAACAAATTCCCATCTGCCTCATAACCGCGGGCTGGGCTTTCGAAAGATAATACCCTGCAGGGGTGTCCCAACTTAGCCCATTATAAGCTCTCACGGTCAACGAAGGATGAACCTTCTCCCGGAAGACCCGATCAGTCTCGGAATCCCGGTTTACAAGGCATTTCGACAATGGTAAAATAAGACCAGCAAGACCACCCGCTGTGCCGACAAATCCCGATAGGAGCTGCACATATCTCGTTCTCAGGGCACACCGGATAAGCTAAGCGTACAGGTACCAACGTAACCCAAGTTGCCAAGGGACGGTCCCGCATGGTGCTCTAGTTTGGACCAACACTCGGAGGAGCACTGGCCCGGGGGTTAAAATAAAGATGACCCTCGGGCTCGCGAAAACCCAAGGGAAAAGCCTTAGGTAGGCAAATGGTAAAACCAAGGTTGGGCCTTGCTGGAGGAGTTTTTATTCAAGGCGAACTGTCAAGGGGGTCCCATAAATCACCCAACCGCGTAAGGAACGCAAACTCAAGGAACATAATACCGGTATGACGGAAACTAGGGCGGCAAGAGTGGAACAAAACACTAGGCATAAGGACGAGCCTTCCACCCTTTACCAAATATATAGATGCATTAATTAAATAAGAGATATTGTGATATTTCAAAATATCCATGTTCCAACATGGAACCAACTTCAACTTCACCTGCAACTAGCAACGCTATAAGAAGGGCTGAGCAAAAGCGGTAACTTTGCCAAACAACGGTTTGCTAGGAAAGGATGGTTAGAGGCTTGACATGGCAATATGGGAGGCATGATATAGCAAGTGGTAGGTAGCGCAGCATAGCAATAGAACGAAAAACTGGCAAAGCAAAGATAGAATTGATTTCGAGGGTATGGTCATCTTGCCTGCAAGGTTCTCAGAGTTGTCGAAAGCTTGATCCTCGTAAGTGTACTCAACAGGTTCCTCGTTCACGAACTCGTCTCCCGGTTCTACCCGCAGCAAGAACACAAACAATGGAACCACAATCAATCATGGTAAATGCACAATCAACATGATGCAAAACATACATGATATGCGAGATATGATATGCGATGCATATGCGTGCTCCGGAAGAAAAAGGATGAACAAGGCAGTAACTTGGCAAACCAAGTATTCCACTGGAAAGATGAGATGATTTCGGTCGAAATCGATATAAAGATCACCGGAAACGGGTGCACGGTTTGCAAATGGCAAGCAAAACAAGAATGACACGATTCTGCGATTAACAGCATGATGCCACTTAGAATACATCAAGCAACTATACTACAGCACCCCAACATAGCAAAAAAACATATGGGAGTAATCTACAGGAGATGCTTGACAAAATATGAACACTGAGCTACGGATAGATCACACCATAACAGGTTCAAACAAGCATGGCAAAAATGCAAAAGATATCAGTTTCACAGACTTGGTGAAAATACTGAACATGGCTGAAACAGCATCAGGTAGCAATGTTCAGAGCAAGCAATCAACATGCTACAGGAACTTAACATAGCAAAAGAAGGCATGGCATGAATCTACTAAATGCATAGAACAAAAGTCCCTTACTGACCTTAAGCCAAAAAGGATCAGAAGATATGATGGCACCCATGTAAACATAGCAAGTTTCGTTAACAGGTTTCAGACTTAGCAGAAAACAGAGCATGGCAGTAACAGAATTATGAAGGCATCTTTGTGAACTCGATGCACTCATCACAAAGCAATGCATGACAAAACAAGCATACCTACAGCAAGATGGCATCTTTGTGATCCAAGTAGAGAAAGTATGTTAGCTTATGCCTCTCCCTCATATGAAATTGCAATGACGACTATCGGTCTTGTTAACAATTGCCTAAGACAATTCCGCACACCGATCCACCATTATTCCACACTCGCTATTTATAATATTTAGTAATATATTCTAACTTTATGATAACAGCACCTAAGTTTATATTTTAGCTCTCCGATATCATACAAAGTTATCTTCTTCATACCCACAACATAGTTTTATTTCTCGTTGCTAGTTGGAAGCAAACATTCGGTGTACGTAGAGTCGTATCAGTGGCAGATAGGGCTTGAGAGAATATTGATCTTACCTTTAGCTCCTTGTGGGTTCGACACTCCATACTTATCACTTTCACCTTTGGAAATTGCTACGATGATTCCCTGCACTTGGGGATTATCAAGCTCTTTTCTGGCGCCGTTGCCGGGGAGCAATAGCGTGGGGTCGGTATTCTCGTGTATGCTTGTTTGCTTTCTTCACTAAGTAGATTTTGTTTTTCCTTTTTGTTTCTGTTTAGTTGTGGGTGAAACATACAAAAAAAATTAAGAATGAAAATACAAAAAGAATTACTTGCCTCTCATGCCTAAAATGTTTTTCAAAAAGAGAAGTGATTGGGAAGTTATGCATTGAAGAAGTGAGGGTCGACCTTGAGCACTTGTGTTCATGCTCACGGAAACAATGTAGAATTTTTCATGGAAGTTTCTCTGTAAATAATTATCCCCTTGTGTATATCCATTGTATTATAAAAATAATGTGCCAAGCTTTGGTTTTAGGATGATTAGATTGCTTGTTTACTACGTGCAGAACAAAAACAGAAACTTTGGCTGTAGCGCCTGATTTTACATTTTTTACTGGAAGGTCAAATGGGTCTGAAACTTTTTGCACATTACTTCTGTACAAATTGTTCAAATTTATTTCATAATTTTTGGAGTTACAGAAGTTTATTAAACTTCCAGATTACTACAGACTGTCCTGTTTAAGACAGATTCTGTTTTTGATGCATTGCTTGCTTGTTTTGATGAAACTATCGATTTCTATCAGTGGATTAAGCCATGGAAAAGTTATATTACAGTAGCTATAATGCAAAAACAAAATATGAATTGGTTTGCAACAGTACTTAAGGTAGTGATTTGCTTTATTACACTAACGGATCTCACAAAGTTTTTGTTAAAGTTTTGTGTGGATGAAGTGTTCGAAGATCGAGGAGCTATCAATATGAGAAGAATAAAGAGAGGCAAGAGTTCAAGCTTGGGGATGCCCAAGGCACCCCAAGTAAATATTTCAAAGGATACTCAAGCATCTAAGCTTGGGGATGCCACGGTTGGCATCTGATATGTCTGCAACATATCTATAATTTTTGATTGTTGCATGCTATTATATTATCTGTTTTGGATGTTTATGGGCCTTATTAAACATTTTTATATTATTTTTGGGACTAACCTATTGACCCAGAGCCCAGTGCCAGTTCCTGTTTTTTCCCTTGTTTCAGTGTTTCGAAGAAAAGGAATATCAAACGGAGTTGAAACGGAATGAAACCTTCTGGAGAAGTTATTTTTGGAAGGAAAGCTACCCGATAGACTTGGAGTGCACGTCAGGAAAGAAACAAGGGAGCCACGAGGTAGGGGGTGCGCCCACCCCCCTAGGGCGCGCCCTCCACCCTCGTGGGCCCCTCGTGGCTCCCCTGACGTATTTCTTCCTCCTATATATACCCATATACCCTAAAACGATCGGGGAACAAAATAGATCGGGAGTTCCGCCGCCGCAAGCCTCTGTAGCCACCAAAACCCAATCGGGACCCTGTTCCGGCACCCTGCCGGAGGGGGGAACCTTCACCGGTGGCCATCTTCATCATCCCGGCGCTCTCCATGACGAGGAGGGAGTAGTTCACCCTCGGGGCTGAGGGTATGTACTAGTAGCTATGTGTTTGATCTCTCTCTCTCTCTCGTGTTCTTAATTTGGCACGATCTTGATGTATCGCGAGCTTTGCTATTATAGTTGGATCTTATGTTTCTTCTCCCCCTCTACTCTCTTGTAATGGATTGAGTTTTCCCTTTGAAGTTATCTTATCGGATTGAGTCATTTAATGATTTGAGAACACTTGATGTATGTCTTGCCGTGCATATCTGTGGTGACAATGGGATATCACGTGATTCACTTGATGTATGTTTTGGTGACCAACTTGTGGGTTCCGCCCATGAACCTATGCATAGGGGTTGGCACACGTTTTCGTCTTGATTCTCCGGTAGAAACTTTGGGGCACTCTTTGAGGTTCTATGTGTTGGTTGAATAGATGAATCTGAGATTGTGTGATGCATATCGTATACTCATACCCACGGATACTTGAGGTGACATTGGAGTATCTAGGTGACATTAGGGTTTTGGTTGATTTGTGTCTTAAGGTGTTATTCTAGTACGAACTCTAGGGCTGTTTGCGACACTTATAGGAATAGCCCAACGGATTGATTGGAAAGAATAACTTTGAGGCGGTTTCGTACCCTACCATAATCTCTTCGTTTGTTCTCCGCTATTAGTGACTTTGGAGTGACTCTTTGTTGCATGTTGAGGGATAGTTATATGATCTTATTATTGGTGAGAGAACCTGCACTAGTGAAAGTATGAACCCTAGGCCTTGCTTCAACGCATTGCAATACCGTTTACGCTCACTTTTACCATTTGTTACCTTGCTGTTTATATATTTTCAGATTACAAAAACCTATATCTACCATCCATATTGCACTTGTATCACCATCTCTTCGCCGAACTAGTGCACCTATACAATTTACCATTGTATTGGGTGTGTTGGGGACACAAGAGACTCTTTGTTATTTGGTTGCAGGGTTGTTTGAGAGAGACCATCTTCATCCTACGCCTCCCACGGATTGATAAACCTTAGGTCATCCACTTGAGGGAAATTTGCTACTGTCCTACAAACCTCTACACTTGGAGGCCCAACAACGTCTACAAGAAGAAGGTTGCGTAGTAGACATCAGCATCCCATCTTTCTTCTTCAACAAATATCGGTATACCTCGGTTTTTGTTTTTGTTCACATGATTTGCGTCCTTTGTTTTTTTGTTTTTCCTTTAAGAACCATGCTAGTATGATATGTCCCTTCATCAATTTATAGAATACTTCATGTGCTTCACTTATATCTTTTAAGTATGATCTTATAGAATTGCTCTTTGTGCTTCACTTAAATCTTTTGAGTATGGTTTTATAGAATGCTTCGTGTGCTTCACTTATACATTTTGAGCTTGGATATTGGTTAGCCTATATTAATTGTAGGATGCTCCATGAACTTCACTTATATCTTTTGGAGTATGAATAATACTATCATCTAAAGCGGGTTTGGAAGAGTGTCAACTTCAGGAACTAGTGATCCCGCTATTCCGAATGAGAAGAATTTTGCTTATGTGGAGAGTAGAAAAAAATTATATGCTTGTAGATCATGAAAAGAATGCTTTATGTGATGGTTATATTGTTGAATTCATTCATGATGCTACTGAAAATTATTATGAGGGAGGAATATATGCTTGTAGAAGTTGCAATAATATCAAGTTTCCTCTCTATGTGCTGAAAGTTTGAAGTTATACTTGTTTTGCCTTCCTATGCTAGTTGATTCTTGTTCCTATAAAATTATGTGTTCACAAAATCCCTAGGCATAGGAAGTTGGTTAGATTCAAATGTGCTAGTCATATTCTTCATGATGCTCTCTTTATGTTTCAATTCTTATCTTTTATGTGAGCATCATTGAAATCATCATGCCTAGCTAAAAGGCATTAAAGAAAAGCGCTTGTTGGGAGACAACCCAATATTTACCCTTACTGTTTTTGTGTGTTTACATGATTAAGATACTGTAGTAATCATGTTTTATAGCTTTTGTTTCGATAAAGTGAAAAGTAAAACCTTTGGGAAGACTTGGGTGAAAGTAAATGTGATCTTGCTGTAAAAAACAGAAACTTTGCGCTCACGAGATTAGCTACCATTTTTTTTACAGAAGAGTGCTTTTGAGTTGATTATTTTTGCAGAAGATTAATAGACAAATTCCGCACGTCCACCAATTTATTTCATAATTGTTTGAGTAGCAGAAGTATGGTTAGTGTTCAGATCATTACAGACTGTTCTGTTTCTGACAGATTCTGTTTTCATTGCATACTTTGCTTGTTTTCTGGTTTCTATGACTTATATTCCTCAATATAAATTTTAGAAATGATATGGTACAGTAGGCATTGTGTGAGAACAATTATGATATTTGTCTTTTACAGTACCAAGGTGAATGGTTTACTCTTTATCATACTAACCTATCTCACGAAGTTTCGTTAAGTTTTGTGTGATTGAAGTCTTCAAGCTTTGGGTGAGATATCGATATGAGGAGAATAAGGAGTGGAAAGACCCTAAGCTTGGGGATGCCCAAGGCAACCCAAGGTAATATTCAAGGAATACTCAAGCGCCTAAGCTTGGGGATGCCCCGGAAGGCATCCCATCTTTCGTCTTCAAAACTATCGGTATACCTTACTCGGAGCTATATTTTTATTCATCACATGATATGTGTTTTGCTTGGAGCGTGTTTTCAATTTTACTTGTTGTTTGAATAAAATCAATGGATATGAATTATTGAATGAAAAAGAATCCTCTCATGGCTAGTTAATTATTTTACTACTCAGTGTTCTTCACTTGTATCTTTTTGCAGTAGTTTGTCAATAACTCACGTGCTTCACGTATATCCTATGAGTAAAAGGTTGAATGAATTGAATATCATAAATCTGAATTTATATATGTTTCATATGCTTATACCATTGGGAGTAATGACTTCACATAAAATAAGTATAGGTAGTAAACTTATTGAAAGTTAGCAAACGTAGAATTGGTCACTTGAACAATTCATGAAAGAATATTGAAGGAAGAGAGATTTCACATATAAATATACTATCTTGGACATATTTTGTAATTGAGAGCACTCATTAAAATATGACATGCTAAAAGGTTGATGTCAGACAAGGAAGACAACGTAATGGGTTAAGTTTTCTTATATCCGAAATAAAGTATATTGTCTTGGATCATCCAACATGTTGAGCTTGCTTTCCCCCCTCATGCTAGCCAAATTCTTTGCACCAAGTAGAAATACTACTTGTGCTTCCAAACATTCCTTAAACTAGTTTTGCCATGAGAGTCCACCATACCTACCTATGGATTGAGTAAGATCCTTCAAGTATGTTGTCATCGGTGCATGCAATAAAAATTGCCCTCTAAATATGTATGATATATTAATGTGGAGAAACTAAGCTTTATACGATCTTGTGATGTGGAAGAAATAAAAGCGACGGACTGCATAATAAAGGTCCATATCACAAGTGGCAATATAAAGTGACTTTCTTTTGCATTAAGATTTTGTGCATCCAACCATAAAAGCGCATGACAACCTCTGCTTCCCTCTGCGAAGGGCCTATCTTTTAGTTTTATCTTCTACCTTTATGCAAGAGTCATGGTGATCTTCACCTTTCCTTTTTACATTTTATCCTTTGGCAAGCACATTGTGTTGGAAAGATCCTGGTATATATATCGAATTGGATGTAAGTTATCATGAACTATTATTGTTGACATTACCCTTGAGGTAAAAGGTTGGGAGGCGAATCTATAAGCCCCTATCTTTCTCTGTGTCCGGTTAAAACTTTGAACCCATAAATATCACATGAGTGTTAGCAATTATGAAAGATTAAATGATAGTTGAGTATGTGGAGTTTGCTAAATCAAAGCTCTGACATAGACCCTTCCTGAAAATAAGATGAATTGCAATTGTTTGATGACTGAGAATATAGTTTGCTAGTTTCAAGAAAGTTTATGATCTACAGTTTAACATGTGAATAGCTTGTTACTTGATCATGAAAAGTTTTATGAAGATGAGCTACTGTTATGATACATAATGATGCTAGAAAAAATGATTGGAACTATCATTGATGAAACTTATGCACTTGCTAGCATTCACACTTCATAAATTATTTCTTTTATCATTTACCTACTCGAGGACGAGCAGGAATTAAGCTTGGGGATGCTGATACGTCTCCAACGTATCTATAATTTATGAAGTATTCATGCTATTATATTATCAACCTTGGATGTTTTATATGCATTTATATGATTTTTGGGACTAACCTATTAACCTAGTGCCCAGTGCCAGTTTCTGTTTTTTTCCTTGTTTTTGAGTTTTACAGAAAAGGAATATCAAACGGAGTCCAATTGACGTGCCAATTTTTGACGATTTTTTATGGACCAAAAGAAGACCCCGGAGTAAAAGAGTTGGGCCAGGAGAGCCCCGGGGCGTCCACGAGGGTGGGGGCGTGCCCACCCCCCCTCCCCCCAGGCGAGTGGGCCTGCCTCATGGACGCCTCGGGCACCTCCTTGATGTGAGACCGATGCCAAAAATTCCTATAAATACAGAAACCTCGGAAAATTAACCTAGATCGGGAGTTCCGCCGCCGCAAGCCTCTGTAGCCACAAGAAATCAATCTAGGCCCTCTCTGGCACCCTGCCGGAGGGGGCCATCATCACCGGAGGCCATGGAGGAGGATCCTGGAGGGGCCATCATCGCCATGAAGGCCAAGGACCAGAGGGAGAACCTCTCCCCATCTAGGGGGAGGCCATGGAGGGGGAAGCACAAGGGGGAGAACCTCTCCTCCTCTCTTTCGGTGGCGCCGGAGTGCCATCGGGAGGGGAATCATCGCCGCGGTGATCGTCTTCATCAACATCACCACCATCATCACCATCCTCATCTCTTTTACGCGGCCCACTCTCCCGCACCCCGCTGTAATCCCTACTTGAACATGGTGCTTTATGCCACATATTATGATCCAATGATGTGTTGCCATCCTATGATGTTTTGAGTAGATATCCTTTGTCTTTGGGTTGATTGATGATATAGATTGGTACGAGTTGTATGTTTTATTTTGGTGCTGTCCTATGGCGCCCTTCGTGTCGCGCAAGCGTGAGGGATTCCCGCTGTAGGGTGTTGCAATACATTCATGATTCGCTTATAGTGGGTTGGTGAGTGACTGAAACACAAACCCAAGTAAGGGGGTTGTTGCGTATGGGAATAAAGAGGACTCGATGCTTTAATGCTATGGTTGGGTTTTACCTTAATGATCTTTAGTAGTTGCGGATGCTTGCTAGAGTTCCAATCATAAGTGCATATGATCCAAGTAGAGAAAGTATGTTAGCTTATGCCTCTCCCTCATATGAAATTGCAATGACGACTATCTGTCTTGTTAACAATTGCCTAAGACAATTCCGCACACCGATCCACCATTATTCCACTCGCTATTTATAATATTTAGTAATATATTCTAACTTTATGATAACAACACCTAATTTTATATTTTAGCTCTCCGATATCATACAAAGTTATCTTCTTCATACCCACAACATAGTTTTATTTCTCCTTGCTAGTTGGAAGCAAATGTTCGGTGTACGTAGAGTCGTATCAGTGGCAGATAGGGCTTGAGTGAATATTGATCTTACCTTTAGCTCCTTGTGGGTTCGACACTCCATACTTATCACTTCCACCTTTGGAAATTGCTACGATGATTCCCTGCACTTGGGGATTATCAGTTGTCTCAACGGATTTAGATGGTGCACTATTTAACGTGAATGCAGCCGTCTCTAAAGCATAACCCCAAAACGATAGCGGTAAATCAGTAAGAGACATCATAGATCGCACCATATCTAATAAAGTACGATTACGACGTTCAGACACACCATTACGCTGTGGTGTTCCGGGTGGCGTGAGTTGCGAAACTATTTCGCATTGTTTCAAATGAAGACCAAACTCATAACTCAAATATTCTCCTCCACGATCAGATCATAGAAACTTTATTTTCTTGTTAAGATGATTTTCCACTTCACTCTGAAATTCTTTGAACTTTTCAAATGTTTCAGACTTATGTTTCATCAAGTAGATATACCCATATCTGCTCAAATCATCTGTGAAGGTTAGAAAATAATGATACCCGCCGCGAGCATCAACACTCATCAGACCACATCTATCAGTATGTATTATTTCCAACAAGTCTGTTGCTCGCTCCATTGTTCCGGAGAACGGAGTCTTAGTCATCTTGCCCATGAGGCTTGGTTCGCAAGCATCAAGTGATTCCAAAAGCCCATCAGTATGGAGTTTCTTCATGCGCTTTACACCAATATGACCTAAACGGCAGTGCCACAAATAAGTTGCACTATCATTATTAAACTTATATCTTTTGGCTTCAATACTATGAATATGTGTATCACTACTGTCGAGATTCAAAATGTAGACCACTCATCAAGGGTGCATGGCCATAAAAGATATTACTCATATAAATAGAACAACCATTATTCTCTGATTTAAATGAATAACCGTCTCGCATCAAACAAGATCCAGATATAATGTTCATGCTTAACGCTGGCACCAAATAACAATTATTGAGGTCTAAAATTAATCCCGAAGGTAGATGTAGAGGTAGCGTGCCGACGGCGATCACATCGACTTTGGAACCATTTCCCACGCGCATCGTCACCTCATCCTTAGCCAATCTTTGCTTAATCCGTAGCCCCTGTTTCGAGTTGCAAATATGAGCAACAAAACCAGTATCAAATACCCAGGCGCTACTACGAGCATTAGTAAGGTGCACATCAATAACATGTATATCAAATATACCTTTCACTTTGCCATCCTTCTTATCCGCCAAATATTTGGGGAAGTTCCGCTTCCAGTGACCAGTCCCTTTGCAGTAGAAGAACTCAGTCTCAGGCTTAGGTCCAGACTTGGGCTTCTTCACTTGAGCAGCAACTTGCTTGCCGTTCTTCTTGAAGTTTCCCTTCTTCCATTTTCCCTTCTTCTTGAAACTAGTGGTCTTGTTGACCATCAACACTTGATGCTCCTTCTTGATTTCTACCTCCGCAGCCTTTAGCATTGCGAAGAGCTCGGGAATTGTCTTATCCATCCCTTGCATATTATAGTTCATCACTAAGATTTTGTAGCTTGGTGGCAGTGATTGAAGAACTCTGTCAATGACACTATCAACTGGAAGATTAACTCCCAGCTGAGTCAAGTGATTGTGGTACCCATACATTCTGAGTACATGCTCACTAACAGAACTATACTCCTCCATTTTGCAGCTGTAGAACTTATTGGAGACTTCATATCTCTCAATCCGGGCATTTGCTTTAAATATTAACTTCAACTACTGGAACATCTCATATGCTCCATGACGTTCAAAACGTCGTTGAAGTCCCGTTTCTAAGCCGTAAAGCATGGCACACTGAACTATCGAGTAGTCATCAGCTTTGCTCTGCCAGACGTTCATAACATCTGGTGTTGCTCCTGCAGCGGGTTTGGCACCTAGCGGTGCTTCCAGGACGTAATTCTTCTGTGCAACAATGAGGAAAATCCTCAAGTTACGGACCCAGTCCGCGTAGTTGCTACCATCATCTTTCAACTTAGCTTTCTCTAGGAACGCATTAAAATTCAATGGAACAGTAGCATGGGCCATTTATCTACAACAACATAGACATGCAAAATACTATCAGGTACTAAGTTCATGATAAATTAAAGTTCAATTAATCATATTACTTAAGAACTCCCACTTAGATAGACATCCCTCTAATCATCTAAGTGATCACGTGGTCCATATCAACTAAACCATGTCTGATCATCACGTGAGATGGAGTAGTTTTCACTGGTGAACATCACTATGTTGATCATATCTACTATATGATTCACGCTCGACTTTCAGTCTCAGTGTTCTGAGGCCATATCTGCATATGCTAGGCTCATCAAGTTTAACCCGAGTATTCTGCGTGTGCAAAACTGGCTTGCACCCGTTGTATGTGAACGTAGAGCTTATCACACCTGATCATCATGTGGTGTCTCGGCACGACGAACTGTAGGAACGGTGCATACTCAGGGAGAGCACTTATACCTTGAAATTTAGTGAGAGATCATCTTATAATGCTACCACCGTACTAAGCAAAATAAGATGCATAAAGGATAAACATCACATGCAATCAATATAAGTGATATGATATGGCCATCATCATCTTCTGCCTTTGATCTCCATCTCCAAAGCACTGTCATGATCACCATCGTCACCGGCTTGACACCTTGATCTCCATCGAAGCATCGTTGTCGTCTCGCCAACTATTGCTTCTACGACTATCGCTACCGCTTAGTGATAAAGTAAAGCAATTACATGGCGAATGCATTTCATACAATAAAGCGACAACCATATGGCTCCTGCCAGTTGCCGATAACTGTTACAAAACATGATCATCTCATACAACAATTTATATATCATCACGTCTTGACCATATCACATCACAGCAAGCCCTGCAAAAACAAGTTAGACGTCTTCTACTTTGTTGTTGCAAGTTTTACGTGGCTACTACGGGCTTAGCAAGAACCGTTCTTACCTACACATCAAATACCACAACGATTTTTCGTCAAGTGTGTTGTTTTAACCTTCAACAAGGACCGGGCGTAATCACACTCGATTCAACTAAAGTTGGAGAAACAGACACCCACTAGCCACCTATGTGCAAAGCACGACGGTAGAACCAGTCCCATGAACGCGGTCATGTAATGTCAGTCTAGGCCGCTTCATCCAACAATACCGCCAAATCAAAGTATGACATGCTAGTAAGCAGTATGACTATTATCACCCACAACTCATTGTGTTCTACTCGTGCATATAACATCTACGCATAGACGTGACTCGGATGCCACTGTTGGGGAACGTAGTATTTTAAAAAAATCCTACGATCACGCAAGATTTATCTAGGAGATGCCTAGCAACGAGCGGGGAGAGTGTGTCCACGTACCCTTGTAGACCGAAAGCGGAAGCGTTTAGTAACGCGGTTGATGTAGTCGAACGTCTTCGCGATCCAACCGATCAAGTGCCGAACGCATGGCACCTCCGCGATCTGCACACGTTCAGCTCGGTGACGTCCCTCGAACTCTAGATCCAGCTAAGGCTGAGGAAGAGTTACGTCAGCACGACGGCGTGGTGACGGTGATGATGAAGTTACCGATGCAAGGCTTTGCCTAAGCACTACGACGATATGACCGAGGCGGAAAACTATGGAGGGGGGGCACCGCACACGGCTAAGAAATAACCTTGTGTGTCTATGGGGTGCCCCCTCCCCCGTATATAAAGGAGGGGAGGAGGGGGCTGGCCGGTCTCAAGGGGTGCGCCCAAGGGGAGGGAATCCTACTCCTACTAGGAGCAGGTTCCCCCCTTTCCCAGTCCAACAAGGAGGGGAAGGAAGGAGGAAGGGGAGAGAAGGAAGGAGGGGGGCATCGCCCCCACCCCTTGTCCAATTCGGACAAGGGGGGGGGTGCGCGCCACAACCTGGCCTGCCCTCTCTCCTCTAAGGCCCATGGTGGCCCATTAACTTCCCGGGTGGGGGGGGGGTTCCGGTAACCCTCCGCCACTCCGGTTTTATCCAAAACTCTCCGGAACACTTCCGGTGTCCGAACAACATGGTCCAATATATCAATCTTTATGTCTCGACCATTTTGAGACTCCTCGTCATGTCCGTGATCTCATCCGGGACTCCGAACAACCTTCGGTACATCAAATCACATAAACTCATAATACCAATCGTCATCGAACGTTAAGCGTGCGGACCCTACGGGTTTGAGAACTATGTAGACATGACCGAGACACTTCTCCGGTCAGTAACCAACAGTGGAACCTGGATGCTCATATTGGTTCCTACATATTCTACGAAGATCTTTATCGGTCAAACCGCACAACAACATACGTTGTTCCCTTTGTCATTGGTATGTTACTTGCCCGAGATTCGATCGTCAGTATCATCATACCTAGTCAAATCTCATTACCGGCAAGTCTCTTTACTCGTTCTATAGTGCATCGTCCTGCAACTAACTCATTAGTCACATTGCTTGCAAGGCTTATAGTGATGTGAATTACCGAGAGGGCCCAGAGATACCTCTCCGACAATAGGAGTGACAAATCCTAACCTCGATCTATGACAACTCAACAAACACCATCGGAGACACATGTAGAGCATCTTTATAATCACCCAGTTACGTTGTGACGTTTGATAGCACACTAAGTGTTCCTCCGGTATTCGGGAGTTGCATAATCTCATAGTCATAGGAACATGTATAAGTCATGAAGAAAGCAATAGCAATAAACTAAACAATCATAGTGCTAAGCTAATGGATGGGTCTTGTCCATCACATCATTCTCTAATGATGTGATCCCGTTCATCAAATGACAACACATGTCTATGGCTAGGAAACTTAACCATCTTTGATTAATGAGCTAGTCTAGTAGAGGCATACTAGGGACACTCTGTTTGTCTATGTATTCACACATGTACTAAGTTTCGGGTTAATACAATTCTAGCATGAATAATAAACATTTATCATGATATAAGGAAATATAAATAACAACTTTATTGTTGCCCCTAGGGCATATTTCCTTCTGTTTCGGTCTACTTGTCTCGTACGTGATGTCTATATACATGATCATTGCCTTGGATATCGTCATGATTATTTGTTTTTCTATCAATTACCCAACAATAATTTGTTTACCCACCATATGCTATTTTCAAGAGATAAGCCTCCAGTGAAAACTTTGACCCCCGGGTCTACTTTTATCATATATTAAAAATTCTAAAATACCTTGCTGCAATGTTACTTTATTTATTTTATTTTGTATTTTTGTTCTATCTATCTATCAATCACTAGACAATTTAATATTGCAAGTAACTATCGAGTGATTGGCAACCCCTTGTTCGCGTTGGGTGCAAGGATTTGTTATTTTGTGTGCAGGTGCTGCTAACGAGGTGTTGCGTAGTTCTTCTACTGGATTGATAACCTTGGTTCTTAACTGAGGGAACTACTTATCTCTACTGTACTGCATCATCCTTTCCTCTTCAAGGAAATCCCAACACAACTCACAAGCAGCATGTCCAAATTGCTCATAGAATATTATCAATTCGATTACTGTACGGTCCTAAGGAAGCCAATGGCTTGGCACACTTTTAGTCAGACATGTGCCAATGGCTTTGGGAAACATCTGGGATGTGACTATGTCGGTACCCGGATCATAGCTGACACACACAGTCGACGATAATATACCGAGAATACATCATGTGTCATGTATTACGTGGCAAATCCAGTGCTTTATAATACACACCTGATTAGCTCATATGCTACCTTACAATATAATCATGCAACGGAGATATCATTCTAGTCTTGTGGCGTCCATGCGCTCACAGGAAGTTGGCTATAGCATATCGTAACCCTACTTTGTACCTTCCACTCAATACGGTAAACGTGCAACATGATATGTTACAACCACAAGGGTCAATACATAGAATCTATTGGCAAGCTTCACTAGGATTGGCTTGTTTGATAAAGTAAACATGCAAAGTGGTGCAGCTGGGTTTTCTTTGTGCGAAATATTTTCCCTATCTTTTATAGTAGTCTAATAGTAGCATGACATTCCCGGTAAATCTTCGCCGTAGTCTATTAGCACTCCTGGTAAATCCCCGTTTGTAGCCAGAAGCATTTGAGCATATGGGTTACCCACTAAATTCCTGGTTTCCCCATGTCTTTCTTCAAGAGTTCTGGTAAATCCCCGGTCCTCGGAGATCAGTTCCACACCCCCCCTTGGTTCAACCCATTCATTTTATTTAAGAAGAGGTGATGAGATCAAAATAACAATTCTCAGATGAGTTGCTCAAAAGTTTTCCATAACCGGCAACACGACTAATCATGATCAGTTTTATACATTCTTGAGAGGTTTGTGTACTTTACCTGTGATTCCCAATCACACCCTTATGCCACTAAACTTCATTTGTGAAGTAGCCAGGTAGATCAAGACAAAACCTTTGGGAAACGGTAGTCCCCTCAGACACGGCTTACCCAGTCCAACCTACATGCAAGAGGTACATCTGCTGGTCGGCCCAGGAGGGTTCCCGTAACTCACTAGTCCAGAGAGAGCCCATATTGTCTCAGGGTTACACATGGAAGCTACTCAACTTTGAACTTGTACAACCCCTTTGAGCCTGGGCGGCCGCCCACAGAACCGATAAACATCCAAGCAAAATCGAAGCACGACCCAGATGATTCATTAATTAAGTAGTAGTTAAGTAGTCAACCATGTGGTTCTATGGTGGAATAATATAGTTGTTTCCCAATCCACGATATAGAAGCTAAGCAACTGATCGGTGGTTACAAATTTAGGGTGTAAAGGTCCTATATCATTCTACTGGGTTCTGTCAAGCATAAAGTAAAATCCTACAGGGGATTCCTAGTTGAAACAACTACCATGCATGAAAACATAGGTTATGATCAAAGGTTCCACTTGCCTGTTTTGACGATTCTTCAATCTCAAAATCTTGATCACGTTACTCTTCGCTCTCCGTACGACCTGTCGTAAGTAAACATCAATCATAAACAACCATACAATACAATCAAACATACAATAGGTGTGTGCATGGTGTTTGTGTCATTGTGCTGTGAGATCATGTGTCAAGGTTAACTCATAAGAGTTTGGAAACAACATAACAGTTGTTAATTGGAATACATGTGACATAAGAGTTCACATGCAAGTTTCAACATAAAAAGGGTTCATCACATAAGGAGTATGTGATGTCAAGTTGTGGTTGTTAGATTCTGGAAAAGAATCTTAACAACAGAGTCATGGTTTATGAATTTGGATAGCCAAGTTCACATTCAAGTTCGAATGACACTTCAAACTTGTTGACCTTTCATGAGCGTGAATACACTAAGGTATGAAAATGATAATTTGGTCTTGCTTATTGTTCAATTTGGATTTGGATTCATCTTATTTGGATTCAAATAGAATTTAGTTCACAATTTAATTAGGTTCTATTAAGTTAAATTGAATTATGATTTGCTTCATAATTGAATAAGTTGGTTAAACAATTCAACATGATTGTTGCTTCCCTAAAGTCAAGTACAAATCCAATATGATTACTAATGCCCATTATTTAATTCAGGTTCAACCTAAGGTCAATTATAGTCCCACATAATTACTATAGTTTATTTACTTGATTTTAGTTTGCTCCAAAGTCAAATATAACTTCAATTGATTACTAATGTCCATTACTCAATTCAGTTCTGCTAAAGTCAAGTACAAAACCAAAGTGGTTGCTAAGGTATAATTATTTGATCTTTAGTAATACTAAGGTCATTTATATATCCAATATAATTACCTTAGCTTATTCATTTGGTTTTAGTTTAACTAGAGTTAATGTGAACCAAATGATTGCTACATGAAAATAGTTTTCCAAACTACATTTGAATTAATTTGAGCTCATCTTTCCCTAATGTCATTCATCAACTCCAACTAGGTTTTAAATTCATCTCACCACATCATATTGCATTGGTTTTATTTAAATCAAACCCAGGGTTTCAATGTTATATTCAAATTATGTTTAATTGAATTCAAATATCATTTGGATTACCTAAAGTCAAGTAATAATCCAAGAATAATTACTTATAAGTTCATGTTATAGTTTCTGAACTCATCTGTATAATAATTGTTTTATTAAACAAATTTTATTTCAAGATTAAATCTATTTAGGTTTTATTTCCATTTGAATTTTGACTATATTGTATTCTGTTCAAAATGTATTCTTAAATTATTCAAATTTGAACCTATGTGTTCTCAGATGAAAATACATTTCACTAAGTTCAATTTTCAAAAAGAAACAATAAATTTGGATTTATAAATTGCAAGTTATGCCCTATTCAAATTCAAATTCATTCTGTCTAAATTTGAATTTTAAATTATTCAAAAGTCAATTACTGGACAGGGTGAAAATTCATTTCATAAGGATCATTTTGCAAAAACATTCACACCATTTGGACATGTAGATAATTAGTTACGAGCCTTCTAAGTTCTATGGCTTTTATGCAAAATCTCCATTTAATTGAATTAACAGAAATTCAAATGGATAAACTTGTGGATAAGGTTGTACATGTGGCACTCTCTGGTTGGCCCATACCGGTTTGTTTTAAGTGGGTGGATGTGAGGCGTGCAATCGAGATCCAACGTTGGAGATTAAACAGAGGGGCTAGGGTTTGAGGCTCATCGAAGAAAGTCGCTCGCGATGACGTGTACGCGATGGCGGACGACAGCGCATGGCTCGAGTGTGGTCGAGGACGATGATGTAGGGGGTCTTGGCTGCGCGTAGGGCAGGGATGAATGTGGGGCAGCAAGCTGGGGCTGGTGGTGGTTGTTGCCGGCCTCGGGGACGACGGGAACAAGCAGGGAGCACTCGCCGGAGTCGGCCGGACGACAGAGAGCTTCAGTCATGGTCGCGGACGATGTTTTGGTGCGGCTCTGGACAAACAAAGGGGTCAGGGTGGTGCACGCAAACTTGGCGATGCCAATGGACATGGTGGGGTGCTCGGGTGTGAGCTTACCTCACCAAAGTTGATGGCGCGACGGCGGTTGAGTTTAGCTTCCAGTGGTCGTGGGCTTCCAGGGGTACTCGGCTTTGCGGAGGATGTCCACGAGGTTCGCGGTGGTGCGGGGAGTCGAGTGGTGGTTGTGGTTGGCCGGGGTAGTGGCTATGCTCGCTGGAATCGTCGCCAAGGCCGCTAGGTCAGTGGTTGAGCTCGAGGGACTACAGCGGGGAAGCCTGCTAGTGTTGGGATTATATTAGCGGGGCAAAAGAGAGAATGGTGAGGGCTATTTATAGGATAGGGCGGCGTAGCCATTCTCGCATGGTGGCCATGCGTGGTGGTGAATGTGTGTGTGCGTGCATGCGGGTCATGCGCGTGGACGTGGGCGGTTGCGGGAGAGAGGTGGGGGACGAAGCTGATGATGACCTGCAAGTGCACATGGCTGTTGTACCTCTTTCATTGTAGTAAGTAGATTGTCGAACCCACGGGGAGCTTATAGGAAGGCACCACAAACCCCGCAACTACGTTCGGAATCTAGCATGCAACCCATGTTTGATAAGGCGGCGAAGGCCATGGAGCACCTGATTCCTCATGAGATCGTCGAGTGGGAGGTGGAGATGCAGGAGGCGGCGGAGATCGAGGGCCGCCAGGAGGAAGAGTTGCGCATGGCTAAGGTGGAGGTAGAGAAGAGTGGTTCCGTCGAGGAATCGGCGGTAGAGTACCAACATGAGCTCTGGCGTAGCCACTGCTACGAGTACTCGACCTTGAGGGCGGCACCGAGGACAAGGACGATGAGGACGAGGTGGTCGACTTGAGCCTGGGGGACGCGGAGTTCACCAATGGCAGCCCAGGACAAGTCATCGACCTCTCATCTTACACCGGCGAGGCATAGGGCGGCACACCATCGGCTTTGTTAAAATTATGCGTACTTAGCCTTTGTTTACAACGCTGGTCTTTTGTTAGAGGAATGTTTAGGTCAACTGACTCTATTTAATTACTAAAATTGCTCAATTTAGTGAGTGTGGTCTGTGTGCTGTAGGCTCTTTTGTGTACCGAAATTAGCAATTGATATTAAATTATGCAATGACGTGGATGAGCACAGTACCCAGGGAAATTTCAACCAAAATTTGAATGATCAAACTCATTGCATGCGCGTAAAGCATAAGAATCATTTGCGATGCACACATTCATTCAAAGTGAATGGTGTCCGGCTGTACCGCGGGCAAAGTTTCCCTCCACCTTTTAAAAAAATTGGCCTACAGCCGAAATGTCTAACTCTTCCCCCCTCCCCACCCCCTTTTCTCCCCGACCACAAGTCACATTTCCCCTGTTTCATCCTTCCTTCCTTCCTTTCCAAGCTATAGCCGCTTGCTTGCTTGCTTCCTCGCTCTCATCGTCTTGCATCCGACCGCCGCAGTCGCCATAGTCTTCTTCAATGACCTCTCCAGCGGTTCCTCCTCCGACGATGACTCTTTCACCACCCGGGTATGCGTCTCTCCTCTCTCTCAGGTTATGTTTTGAAATTAAGGATTTTAACCCGGTGGCCGATTTGAGTCATTTCTTCCTCTTGTCGCTCCCTAGGACCATCACTTGCAACGAATGGAGCGGGGTGGCCGAAGATCCGCCTGCTTGTTGTCACCATCAATCTCCATGCGTGAAGCTAATCGCCTTGAGTCTGTGGACAATGGGAGGAAGTTTCTGGCATGTGCAGAGAAGGTTAGCCCCACTTTCGATTCAGACACTCTCACTGTGCTATGTTATGCTGAATGTGATTAAGACACTGTAGCAGTTTCTACCTAGTATCTAAAAATGTTGCCATCTCATCAGCGGTGCCAATAGAAAATTATTTGGCACCGCTTCAATAGTTTGTGCAGCCTACTTTTCCCCACACATCTGAGCAGTGAAGCAGTAAAATACTAAAACTTTATGGCATGAAGGAACTGGGCATCGAAGCAACTAGGTGCTCTGGAGTCCGGTTCCCTGAATTTTTCCTCTGGTATTGGCTCGGTAGTGTAGGGCATCGGTGCCAAATGTAGCAACAGTTGTCTTGACACCGGTTTTGGCATACACAGTGGACGACCTTAGTGCTATTAGTTCCGTGTTACTAAATTTGTGCATGTACACACCTGTTAGTATCAATTTGATGTCATCCAAACACTGTTGTTATGCTGTTGCAGTTATATTTAGCTTCCTCATAAAATGTTCAATTTGTTATTTATAGTAGATGACTAAGAACTTGTAGCATTTTTGCAGTTAATTATAGCTTGTGATGTTTTCTGAATTTGGTTGTTGTCTCAGTAGCAATTAATTCATTTGCACATTGATCTTTTTGAGAAGATATGTCATAATTAACGTGTTTCTTTAGGTTTTCAAAATATGTATGCGGTGATTTTCTATGTTGCTAGAAAACATTTTCCCTACAATTGTCACTGATTTAATTTTAAATATTATAGGATGAACGGAAGTGTTCTTACCTGGAGTGGGTTGATCAAGAGTGGCCACAATCTTTGAAGATGTGCCTAGCAAAGCTTTGGAGCATGTATAAGGAAGAGAACAGAGATAGGCTTAGAGAAAGTGTTGTCGACGCTGAAGAATATTTCTAGATGCGTGTAACGCCACCGATTCAATCGTACACTAATCATACACGAAACGTGTACGATCAAGATCAGGCACTCACAGGAAGATATCACAACACAAGTCTAAACACAAATAAGTCATACAAGCTTTAATATTACAAGCCAGTGGCCTCGAGGGCTTGAATACAAATGCTTGATCATAGACGAGTCAGCAGAAGCAACAATATCTGAGTACATACATAAGATAACCAAGGTGCCATAAGATGGCTAGCACAAACTGGGATACAGATCGAAAGAGGCGCATGCCTCCTGCCTGGGATCCTCCTAACTACTCCTAGTTGTTGGCGGCCTGCACATAGTAGTAGCCACCCTCAGTGTAGTAGGGGTCATCGTCGATGGTGGTGTCTGGCTCCTGGGCTCCAACATCTGGTTGCGACATCCGAGAAGAAAGGAAAAGGGGGAAAAGAGGGAGCAAAGCAACCATGAGTACTCATCCAAAGTACTCGCAAGCAAGGATCTACACTACATATGCATTGGTATCAATGAAATGGGTAGTATCTGTGGACTGAACTGTAGAATGCCAGAATAAGAGGGGGATAGCTAGTCCTATCGAAGACTACGCTTCTGGCAGCCTCCATCTTGAAGCATGTAGAAGAGAGTAGCTGGTAAGTTCACCAAGTATCATCGCATAACATAATCCTACCCGGCGATCCTCCCCTCGTTGCCCTATGGAAAATCGATCACCGGGTTGTCTCTGGAACTTGTAAGAGGTGTGTTTTATTAAGTATCCAGTTCTAGTTGTCATAAGGTCAGAATACAACTCCGGGTCGTCCTTTTACCGAGGGACACAACTATTCGAATAGATAAACTTCCGTGCAGGGGTGCACCACATTACCCAACACGCTCGATCCCTCTGGCCGGACACACTTTCCTGGGTCATGCCCGGCCTCGAAAGATCAACACGCCGCAGCCCTACCTAGACACAACAGAGAGGTCATCACGCCGGTCCAAATCCTAAGTGCTTAGGGGTCTGGGCCCATCGCCCGTTGCACACCTGCACGTTGCGAACGCGACCAATGAGCAGACCTAGCAACCTCCATTACAAAGGAAGTTGCGTTACGCGGTCCAACCCGGCATGCACCGCTTAGTCGATGACGTCAAGAAGGCTTCGGATGATACCACGACGTCGAGTGCCCATAACTGTTCATGCGTAGTTGGTTAATGCGTATAGGCCAGTGTCCAGACTCAGATCAAATATCCAGATCTCATTAAGCATGTTATTAGAAGTATCCGCGGACGCCGACTAGGGACCAGGCCCACCTGTCTCCTAGGTGGTTGCAACCTGCCCTGTCACTCCGCCACAAAGTAACAATCAGGGGTCTGCCGGGAACCCAGGCCCACCACTACCTGGGTGGAACCACCTGCCCCTTTAGCCCCATCTCCGAACAGTAACATAGGTAATGTAAAAGTATATAGTATATGTACTCGTGATCACCTCCCGAAGTGATCATGACCCAGTAGTATAGCATGGCAGACGGACAATAGTGTAAGGCCACTGATGATAAACTAGCTACCTATACTAAGCACTTAGGATTGCACGTAAAGGTATCAACAGTAGAAACAAGGACAGGCTATGCAGCAATATAGGATCAAACCGACGAAACGGTAACACTACTCTAATGCAAGCAGTAGAGGGAAAGAGTAGGCGATATCGGGATGAACAAGGGGGTTGTCTTGCCTGGAAGCTCTGCTGAGGAGGGGTCGTCAACACCGTAGTCGATCGGGGCAGCAACAGCGTCAGTCTGGTAGTCTACCGGAGAGAAGAGGGGGAAGAAACAATGCAAACAGATGCATGATGATGCATGACAAAGCAAATAGCGGTGCTAGGAGTGCCCTAACGCGGTAGTAGGCGATACTGGTGAAGGGGGGAAACATCCGGGAAAATATTCCCGGTGTTTTGCGTTTTCTGACAGATGGACCGGAGGGGGCGGTTGCAGGTTCTCTATGCCAGGGACATGTGGCAGACGAACGGACTGCGTATTCGGGTTCGTCTCGTCGTTCTAAGCAACTTACATGTACAAAGTATTTTCATCCGAGTTACGGTTTATTTTATATGAATTATTGAAGTTTACCGCATTTTTCTGAAATTACTGGTTTTATTATAAATTCGAAATTAAATAGCAATAGCTAAGTGTACCCACATCTGTACCCACTAGTGGGCATAGAGAGGCTGTCAGGTGGGTCCGGCGGACCCAGTCAACTTCTGACTCGGCTGACTGTTGACTTGGTCAAAAGATGAACAGTGAATGTGGGACCCGCATGTCATTCTTTATTTTAGTTATTTGTGTTTATTTTAAACCAATGTTAATTAGTGCAAGTGCGGCCTTTGTCAGTGCCTGGATTAGGCCGGGGTTTAATTAGCGCTAAGTCAACAGGGGAGGCGGTTGGGCTCGCGCGGGCACAAGGCGCCGGCGGCCAGGGCGCTCGACTCGGCC
>NC_057814.1:375588080-375593211 GCF_018294505.1 Triticum aestivum | reverse complement strand
AGGGGGGTTGCAGCGAGCGCGACGCGGGCGAGGCGCAGGGCACGGCGGGGCTAGCGAGCAGCGGCGCAGCGCGGCAGGAGCTGGCGAGTGGGGCGAGCGGGCGCGGGGCGCGCAGGTGGCAGCGGCGCGCAGTGGGCGAAGGGTGAGCGGTGATTGGCCAAGGCTGCAGTGGCAATGGGCGTGCGACTGCGATGACAAGCAACAGGCAGCGCCGGGGTGGCCGGGCGAGGGCGCGGCCAGGGGATTGAGCGCGCGCGTGTGCAACAACAGCGGTAGGGCCACGCGCGGGCGTGCGAGCCTGAGGCAGGGCACGGCAGAGACACGGTGAGCGCGACCAGGGGTACAACGAGCGGAGCTTGGGGGCGGAGCTCCTAGCACGGCGTACTGATGGCTACTTGAAGCGGTATTTCCCCAAAGAGGAAGGGATGATGCATCACAACAGCGGTAGGTATTTCCCTCAATGATGAAACCAAGGTTATCGAACCAGTAGGAGAACCAAGCAACACAACATAAACATCCCATGCACACAAATAACAACTACTCGCAACCCGACGTGTTAAAGGGGTTGTCAATCCCTTTCGGGTAACGGCGCCTCAAGATAGGCAAACGGACGTGAAATAAATTGTAGTAGATTGATAGATCGAACGCCAAATAAAATAAATAAGAATAAAACACAGCAAGGTATTTTTGTATTTTTGGTTTAATAGATCTGAAAATAAATGCAAAGGAAAAGTAGATCGCAAAGGCAAATAATATGAGAAAGAGACCCGGGGGCCGTAGGTTTCACTAGTGGCTTCTCTCGAGAAAAATAGCAAACAGTGGGTAAACAAATTACTGTTGGGCAATTGATAGAACTTCAAATAATCATGACGATATCCAGGCAATGATCATTATATAGGCATCACGTCCAAGATTAGTAGACCGACTCATGCTTACATCTACTACTATTACTCCACACATCGACCGCTATCCAACATGCATCTAGTGTATTAAGTTCATGGAGAAACGGAGTAATGCAATAAGAACGAGGGCATGATGTAGACAATATCTATCTATGTAGAGATAGACCCCATCGTTTTATCCTTAGTAGCAACGATACATACATGTCGGTTCCCCTTCTGTCACTGGGATCAAGCACCGTAAGATCGAACCCACTACAAAGCACCTCTTCCCATTGCAAGATAAATAGATCAAGTTGGCCAAACAAAACCGAAATGTCGGAGAAGAAATATGAGGCTATAAGCAATCATGCATATAAGAGATCAAAGAAACTCAAATAACATTCATGGATATAAAAAGATAGATCTGATCATAAACTCAAAGTTCATCCAATCCCAACAAACACATTGCAAAAAGAGTTACATCATATGGATCTCCAAGAGACCATTATATTGAGAATTCAGCGAGAGAGAGGAAGCCATCTAGCTATTAACTACGGACCCGAAGGTCTACAAAGAACTACTCACGCATCATCAGAGAGGCACAAATGGAAGTGTTGAACCCCTCCATGATGGTGTCTAGATTGGATCTGGTGGTTCTGGACTCTGTGGCGGCTGGAATTGATTTTCATCGACTCCCCGAGGGTTTCTGGAATATTGGGGTATTTATAGAGCAAAGAGGCGGTCCCGGGGGCACCCGAAGTAGGCACAACCCACCAGGGCGCGCCTGGGCCTCCTGGCGCGCCCTGGTGGGTTGTGCTCTCTTCGGAGCACCCCCAGGCGCCGCCTTGGCCCATTAGGTGTCTTCTGGTCCAAAAAAATTCTGCATGAAGTTTTGTTGCATTTGGACTCCGTTTGGTATTGATTTCCTGCGATGTAAAAAACATGCAGAAAACAACAACTGGCACTTGGCACTATGTCAATAGGTTAGTACCAAAAAATGATATAAAATGACTATAAAATGATTATAAAACATCCAAGATTAATAATATAACATCATGGAACAATAAAAAAATTATAGATACGTTGGAGACGTATCAGCATCCCCAAGCTTAACTCCTACCCGTCCTCGAGTAGGTAAGTGATAAAAACAGAATTTTTGATGTGGAATGCTGCCTAACATGTCATATCATATTCTTTTCTTTATAGCATGGACATTTGGACTTTTATGTGATTCAAAGCAATAGTCTAGTTTTGACATGATAATTTAAATACTCAAGCATATCAACAAGCAACCATGTCTTTCAAAATATCAATGCTAAAATAAGCTATCCCTAGCCCATCATGCTCAATCATTGATCCATTCATGAAACACACTCACATATTAACTACACCCAATACTCAAGTACGATCATATTGCCTCCTAGTTGGTGCTTTTATGCAGACTCAAATTCAAAATAAAAATTGCATAAAGTAAAAGAAAGGCCCTTTGTAGAGGGAAGTTGGGATTTGTAGAGGTGCCAGAGCTCAAAGCGAAAATTGAGAGATAAAAACATTTTGGGAGGTGTGTCTTTCCCACCAACGAAAAAGACTTAGAGTTCCCAACACTTTCCATGGTAGATGTATCATAGGCGGTTCTCAAACAGAAAATAAAGTTTATTCCTTTTTCCACCATACTTTCACTTTCCATGGCTAGCCGTATCCACGTTTGCCTTCCATACCAACACTTTCCAAGGAACTTATTATTTGGCAACATAAAGTAAATTCATTTTTCATTTTGGGACTGGGCATCCCTAATACCTTTGCCTTACTCTCGTGCAATGACAAGTGAATAAACACTCATCGTGAGAATAAAACATCTAGCATGGAAAATATTAGCCACCCCTCACCGCTCCGCGAGCAGTACGAACACACAAAAGAGAAGTTTATTTTGAAAATTAGAGATGGCACATACAAATTTGCTTAGAACAACAAAAGAATACCGCATATAGGTAGATATAGTGGACTCATGTGGGAAAACTAGTTTAAAGGTTTTTGGATGCACAAGTAGAGATCATACTTAGTGCAAAATGAAGGCTAGCAAAAGATTGAGAAGCAACCAACCAAGAAACAAATAATCTCATAATTAAAACTGAATAATGCACCACAAGTAGGATATAGTTTCATTGCATAATTATTGACTTTCGTGCTTGCATAGGGATCACAAACCTTAACACCAATATCTTACTAAACCATAATTACTCATCAACATAACTCACATATCACATCATCATATCTCAAAATGTAGCGACCAGACCTCAAATGGTCTGTGCTGCTGTGCACCAGTGTCATCCCTGGATCAGTAATGCTGACATGCACATTACAAATGGAGGATTTATAACAGATTAGCAATCACACACTTATTACATCGAATATCTCCAAAGAGATTAAGTATGATAAATATGGCTTAAGGCCATCTAAATACGATAACAGCGGAAGACTTGGAAGATAAGTGAGTCCATCAACTCCAGCGGCATCACTGAGTATAAGACCACGACCTAAGGCACCTTACTCGTCGTCTGAAAAGTCTGCAACATGAAACGTTGCAGCCCGAAAACGGGTCAGCACATAGAATATGCTGGCAAAGTAACACATAGAGAATAATGAACAATAATAATGCTATACTAGATGCATAAATGGCTAGTGGAAAGCTCTATGGTTACAGTTTTTGCGAAAAGCCAATTTTTCCCTACTTCAAAGGAATAAATTTTATTTAACTATCATGGTGGTTGTTAAACATTGAGATGGTTGACAGCATCTCAATCCCAATTAAGAATCATCATTAACCCAACAAAATTAATTAAAAGTAACATGGTGATGAGATTCAAATGACAATCCAGGTACTAGATACTCAAATTGTCCATAAACGGGGACACGGCTAACCATGATTAGTTTGTACACTCTGCAGAGGTTTGCGCACTTTTCCCCACAAGACTCGATCGCCTCCACTTGATTCTCGCACTGCATGATGTTTGAGAAACGGATGACCGAGACACAGTCTTTCAGGAACAATCACTCTTTACTCCGGGTGGACCGGTACACCTACTTTCCCCTACATCTGCTAGCCCACCTCTTCAAGAGATCATGTAACCTACTCAACTATGCTAGAGCCCATAATAGCTTGTGGCTGCACACGGAAGTTTCTAGCATGAACAATCTTATGATCCCTTTGAGCCTGGGTGGCGGTCCTTATACAAACAGACAACACTGGATTCTCCAGGTGCCTCAATCCACCCAGATGTGAGTTTTAGTTGCCACCTTAGGTAAGCCATAATTAACAATCTCACATCTGTCATGAATATCACTCAAACCCAATCCACGTCTACGAGCATAGCATGGCAATATAATAGCATCGTAGAAGTAACTCCCAAGGGTTTGATGAAAGAACAGGTAATAGGTACTACCTCAACTACTTCCCAATACCCACAATTTAATTAGATCCTAATCATGCAATGTTTGAGGAATAGATCTAATGCAATAAAAACTGGGTATGGAAGGTATATGATCAAAGTGTTACTTGCCTTGCTGATAATCCGCAAAACCTAGCGATTCGAAGTAACAAGCGGCACACTCCGGGTACTCTATCGCAAACAAACAAGCAAACAATCAGTACACAACTAATGCACAGGTAAAACTAGAATGAAAGATCCAACCAGAAAGTTCAACTTAAGAACTCCGGTTTGCAAAAAGAATCAACTCGAACGAAGCAACGAAAGTCAAACTGCGAAAGAAACAAGCTTCGTTTACTAATCTAGATCTAGGACAAATTTTACAGTAGCAAAAACTTGTTTGAGTAGGTTAAACCGAAAGAGAATTTCGAGGCGAAACTCTAGGCGCTTGAATCGCCTGATTCCGATAAACGAGCGAAAAGTTAAACAGAAACTAGGATTCGATCAGAAATCGAATCTGAGAAAACCGCGGAAAAATCCGACGAAAAAGAAAAACGGACGAACGGTTAAAGAACGGACGTTCGTTAATAGAGAAAATTCGACGAAAGCGTTCGCTGAAACGAACGTGTCGGTGAATGCTCACAAAATAACAAAACCGAAAAAAACCGATCTAGGGTTTTTTTTACGAACGGTTTTTTTAAAACAAAACCGGCAACGAACGGCGGCGAGGTACCTCGTCGGGGGCGGGGCTCCGGCTGCTCCGGCCGAGGGGCGGCGAGGGCGGCGGGGCTCGGGGAAGGGCGAGGGGCGGCGAACGGCGAGCGG